>NW_026623497.1:918606-927987 GCF_030028575.1 Malurus melanocephalus | reverse complement strand
CTCTCATGAGCAGTGCAGAAATGCAGTAACTGCTGCAAACACAAGAGGGAACACAGCTTCTACCACATCTGCTGAAAGGCCATGACACTAATTCTCCCATGGCACCTCATGGCCATCAACTGATTTCTTCAAGGAAGTCTGTCCCTCCTGAACCTTTAAATTAAACCTATTCCTTGTCTACTCGATCTCCCTTTACTAGCAGTGGTTTAATTGCAGCACAACGGAAGCCACTTCACCCTGACAAAATCGAGTCTATAGCACATACTCAGACATGTCCAGTAAAACAAGAGCAGTTTTAATTCACACCAGACTTTTACAAAGCTAAATTAATAATCCTGCTAGTAATTTATAATTGGTTTGCAGATTATTTTTCAGCAAATGACAGAGCTCACTTAGACTTACCACATCCACTTGAACACATTTGGCTCCTTGCTTCCTGTCATTTTTAATCCAGCTTGATATCCCACATACTGGCTATATTCATTATACACAGGWCAGCAAACTTCTGGAATGTCTTTGACTATCTTTTCTTTAATATTTATTCATTTTCTTTAGTATTCAAGTACCTTTTTTTAACCCAGCTGCAACATTGAGATTACTTTGAGGACAAACTTGGCAACCTGTGGTTCATAAATATGATAAAAAAGATGGAAGTTCCACCTAGATATTATGCAGGTACAAGATAGCTAAMTGCTAACCTGTAAAGAAACTGCATGAATTGATGGGATTAAAGGGGAAATTGCTTACTGAAAACCTAAAGTAGGAATGATCATATAAAAGATAAGTGGGATATATAAACACATGTGATACCTAAGCTAATCCATCTGGGATAAAGAGACCAACTCACTGATAGGACTTCTGGGTAGCATTAGGWAAATGACTGAGAAAATCATTCTGGGTTTAGCCTGGGATTAGACAGCAGATAGCTCTCAGTATGCCTGATTGCATCTGTACCTTTTCAGACACAATAGGAACCAACTTGTAACAAGCACAACTTGCTTATTATGACTTTTACAAATTTTAAAAAACACTGAMTAGCCTATTCAACTGCAAAAGGCCCTTGAGCCAAACAGAGAAAGTATGCATTCTAGATGTGCMTACTTAAATGGAAACGAATAAGGAAAGCTGGTAAAACCTTTAAACTTAGTCATCACGTTAGCAGGTTTTTTATGTATTACAGCAATTTCTACAGCAGCCTCTAGAGGATGAGGGAATGGTATRCCCTCAGAGGACAGGAAATACTGAGGCATCAAGTTCTGCTCTTGACAAGGAGAAAGAGAAAAGCTAGACCTAAAATGATAGATAAGAAAAGATTTATTCAGTGTTCTCATAGGGACACCAAACCAAAGAGCTGCTAGGAAAAATAAAAGAACAGAAATAATGGGAAGTTTATTTACTAATATACAAATCCATACTTTCTACCTCAGGAAACTCATCAAGAAGATACAGATAATTCAAGATTTCTTTCACAGCAAATCTCTGTGGATACAGACAGGACCAAAAGCTTCATATTGTGGGGTTTTCAGTTGCTGGGCTCTTTGTTTTATGCAAAAAAAGAACAAAAAGAAGAAGGCATAGGGGAAACCCTAAGGTACCACGCACTGTTTTGTAAAGAAAAACATTCTTTTTTGTGGTAAAGAAACATCTAACAAATAAATCTGACATGTTTCTGCAACAGAAACCTACAGTTATTTCCAAAGGTTTTGTTTTGATGAAGATCTGATATTAACACTATTAGCAGTCTCTTTAGAGCTAGCTTCAACTRAAAGAGMGGATTTTTCATGTAATAGGGGACCRCCTATATTTRTCATAATTCTYTTTAGGCTAYKGCATACAGCATAAAGCCTTTATTCCAGTGATTGCTSCATAAGGCCAAACAGCTTTCCCATACCTTTGTGAGCCAGGACCAGGCCAAGCACAGAAACAAAAGGAATACATACATATATAATGCACAGTTGTCAAGAATTACTTCTAATGGAAAAACAATTACAATCAACCACCTTACCTGAGCTYAGTGTATCAAGGCACTGTCTTAAAGAATCTGGTGTTGTTTCTGATTTTTCCCCTCTTCCCTGAAATTTTCAGTTTTCTACAAACCTTACTCCCTCTCAGACTGTATTGAATTTAGCAGTAACACCCTGAAACTGCAGTACTTCTGGTTGCCACTCCTCCCTTCTTGGGAAAGGCACCACCCCCAAGTCAAGAGGACATAAATAAAGACATGCTAATCCTCAACACCTGCTATTCAACACAAATGGGCACTGCTATCAACACAAACTGGGACACCTGGCTGGGACCAGTAACAGCCAGAACATCATTTGTTTCAGCTGCCCAGTACTAACACCATAATAAACCAGTCATGAATAAACCAGCCATGAATAAACCAGCTACCTCAGCCACACACAGCAAAGCTTATCACCTGCTTTCTACTCTTCCTGCCTGCTTCCCTGTACTAAGCCAGGGGACAGGGATCCCAGGATGCTCAGTAATGCAACCTGGATTTAATGTCAGTATGTTCCTTTTAAACACAAGTGAATCATCACCCCTGAAGGTGATGGTTTTCCATACTTGCAAGACTGCTCCTGATGGGATTAATTCTTGTAATAGCATAGCTGATCACCACCATTAAACAAATAGAAAAAACACATAATCAAGCAGATGAAKGTACACAAATAAACAATTTGCTATGATCTGAAGGGACATGGTGCTATGTCTAGAGAATGGCAGTTTTATTTCTTAACCTGAAATTTAAGCAAAACATTCAAAACCAAACATCACCAGCCTCCTGGAGTACTGATTATCTAAGTCCAGCTGCTTCWGTATCTGTGTTGTTTTCTGCTGCCAATCTTCTCCAGCCATGTTCACTTTATGAGAGCACCTAATCTACCCCACTGAGTCTGATTACAGACTAGACACGGCTAACTACAGACTGGTGTCATCCTGTTGGCAACAAAATAAATCATTCCTCAGAGAGCGCTTTACAAGGTGGCTCTGTATTYCTAAAAACCTTGGTAAATAAAACAAACCCTGAAAAACACAGACAGATGGATGCTAGTGCCAGGATCCTACAAATGTTTTTCCATTCAATGACWGCTCTCTCCATCAATGACTGCACAGCTTCACTTTTGTTTTTCTTACACCATAGTTCTCCACCACACACATTCTGGTTAACTAGGAAAAGAAAGAAAAAAATCCAAAACCTATCTGAGTCTTCACATTCAATCAGCCAATGCATGTTATATGTGCAGAGTAAACATTTCAGACATATCAGAAAGGGCAATGATTTACTTAATGAATTGTGAAACAGGGGCCTCTGCTTASTCACAGGACTTTCATCTCAAAGAGACTAAATTCTGGTCCTGCATGTTGAGCCTTGGAAGACTCAGAGCTCTTGAACACAGATTATAGGCCTGACAGCTTGATTTATTCATTTTCTTAAAGAGTTACACAGTGGTTTTAAAGTTGCAAAGACATGACCGTGTCTGAATGCTCATGCCTCCCAGAAGGTAAGTATTTTCCATTTCCAGGATGAAAATGGTACTTTAAGTGATGTGTTCACTCACTTTGATGAAGAAAGCCATTTCTGTACAGGTTGTCCTGACTGCAAGGATATGAAGAATGGAGTAGCTAACTAACACTTCTGGTAAAGAGACAGCACCAGTAATTCATTTTTCTGCTCCTTACACTCCACTGCTGCTACCAACACAAATCAAGCTGAGCTGAATGGATAAAGGAGCAGAAAGAAACAACTGATCTTCAGGAAGTTTTCTCCAGAAAAAAAAAAATCTCATGCCTAAGTATTGTTGATAGACATCAAAAACACTGTGGGGAATCAGTCAAATTTAATTTTAAAATTCTTTCTAAAGCAAAAGTGTATGTTTAATTCTAAGAATTTTTCCTATTTGAATTAACATTCTCAACAGAATATTGATGTTGAGATGAGCTACCATTTCAYTTACATTTGAAAAAATATTTAAAACTACAATTATAAGTTAAGAAGTTTGTCCATTGCTGCAGCAAATTCTGAGGGGGGTATTGGACAGTATAATGTGTATTCTCAGCAGCAAGGAGATCAAATGCACACAACACAAGCAGTCTAAGAGTTTTCATCAATCATCACTATAGGTAGAGAGGTAGAAAGGACTTCTGGGTACCTACAGCTCAACAAAAAAGGTGGAAAACTGCTGTGATTATATGCACAGAACCCTCTGACGCTGGGATGAACATGCAAGATAGCTGGTATATGAATAAAGCAATGGACACTTGCCTTCCAATAAGGGCATTAATTATGGCATCCTGGACAAAACCTAACTCCCAGATACACACCTAATGCAGTTTCAGATAGACACCATTCTTCTCTTCATCTTTAATGGTGYCTACATAGTTCAATTAAATGGCTGCTGCATTTCACCCCAAACACTGTTAAGGTAAAGAAGGAAAAAAATCCAACAACAGAAAAACTACCAGTGTACAGTTAAAGTATCTGGTTGCAAAGGGTTTGGAATCATTTGAAAGACAAGGGAGAAGGAAAAGAGTAGCACCCAAATGAAATATTTCATTTCTCTATTCTGAGCTAATCCTTAAAAGAATCCATAATGTGGCTGGTAGTAAATTAAACTCTCATCTCAGCAGCAAAATGGTCCTACATTCACCCCAGGGAGAGAGGTGCTGGAAGCCAATCTGAGCATGAGAGAAGCAATTTASCCAAAGAACCTTATGCTTGCACTAATCTGAACAGCACAGAGCCTGTGAGGCATCAGCTCAAAAYTGACATAAATTAGAGCAATCCCAATTGAGCCTGAAGAGAGAAACTGAACAGCCTAATCTTCCACTGTCCCAAAATCCAGCACTGCACTTCTGGTCTTGCTCCCCAGAGAGGATGATCAGGGGTGAGACCTCTATTGGCTGAGCAGAAAAGGAGCCCTGCAGACAAAACGTATTTCAGGTTCTGCAGTAACCCTGCTCTGGCTSCAGCAGTGCCAGACCTACTTGTCACAGAAGACATCTGTGTCACTGTGTACCAGAGGCAGGGGACATGGTTCTAGGATATTCATACATCTTAAGACATATCAATAGCATTTATGCTGTCTATTTACTCTGCACCAGAGCATTTAAAATACAAAAAAAGAAAAGGTTAGTTTACCTCCTAATGCCTGCTTTCCGGTAACCATGTTGTACTACAACTCTTTGCTATACCCGCCCAGAGATGAGGTTGTCTCTTTTTAGGTCTGATACTGTCTAGCAGCTGCTTTCCTATTTTCCCTACATGGCAGGCATCACTCAAGATGATTTTAGCAAATGCTTTGTCCATTCATTTTGTTTTCTGTTTTAAGTCTTCAGGTTAAGTGAAAGGCTAAGTACAGATTCAAGCATGCAGTCTGTATCTATTTAAATAAATGTCAAAATTTTGAAATGCTATCATACTGAAATACTTCCATCAAATCCCTTATCCATAGGAAAGGAAATACAAGGAGGCCTAGCTGGAGGTCAAATTTCACAGYCATTAAATGAGCACAGCTCCCACTGACAGCTGCCTTCTCTGCCATTTTATTACATTTTCATAAATGCTGAGAAAACAATTAATAGATTTGGATAGCAATTTGCATATTAAACTGAAGAAAGAAAACWAAATAAAAAGTGRTTAAAGAAATASAGCAGTAAGTTGTGACCCCTAGATYATTGGCTAGAAAAGTATAATTTGCCTCTTTTTATATCCTCAGAGGACTAGATCCCATAGTACCAATTCTGCCCCCTTTGTTTGTGGCAGTGCTGAGCAGTKCTTAGAGGAGTGAAGAGCACCAGTCCCCCAGTGCAGGCTGGCAGATGGACACAGATCCCAGCCAAGAATCACACTTGAGAGCAACTTTTGTCAGTGTTACAAAATTTTGTGTTTTGGTGACAGCATTCAGGAAACTTTATTGGCTGACAAGTCAGCCAGTAYAATAAACACTGTTGTCCTGCACTAACTGATTACAGAATACTCATCATTCTTCTGTTTCATATGGTGAAACTCAATATTAGCTGGTGGGAGGCTCTGCATGCTCTTCCGCCATTTTTTTCTGTCAGATTGCTTAATTAAGATTATTTATTCCTGTGTTAGATTGAAAAATTACATTCATGTGGAAAAGAGTGACAGAATTTTTTTAGTTTTTGTACTATGACTTACACAAGATTTCTAATAGCCAGGAAGTAACTATTTTGTAGGCTACCCAAATTAAATTTCATTTTATTAATAAACTGTATTACAATTTTTWAAAAGTTTTACTTTATATTTGAAATTAATTTCTACACAGGCACAGGAATGTTATTTGAAAATAAAGGACTACTTTTGAGAATCAGTTGAGGGGTTTTGTTTGTGCTTTTCTTTCAAAAACAAACAAACAAAAAGAAAAAAAGACAACAGCTATCTGTCATGCCCTGAAGTAAGCTACACTTAAGTTTTATAAAGGAAAACAAGGGCAGAAACCAGGGGAAGTAAAGAACTGGCAGCTTTTCCCTTGTTCTCCCAGCATTTCTGTCATTTCTCATTTTTCTGGTCTAAGGTTTTCTCAAACTGCCCAAAGGTTTGTGGAGTTGACTTASTCGCAGCTGCCCTCCTCTCACTACCAGACGAGACATAAAATGAAACAGTTTAGATAARTTTTGTTACTTTTTATTTGATTTCCTTAGACTAAAACAACACACGCAAGTACACTTCAAGCGTCCATTTTCTCTTTCTCTTAAATTAATAGAACTTTTGTTAACAGAAAAGCCTCAAAAACTGAAGAAGAAATCAATGACAAAGGCAGCAAAATGAACCAAGGGACTGTCAATTTACCTCCAGTGACCATCCTTTTAATCCTTATAAAATATTCTCCTAATCCCTCATACCTACCTCCTACTTCAATTATCCCTGGCTGTCATTATAGGAACTACCTAGTCTTTCATCCCATAAAGCTAGATTTCCATCATTTCCAACACCAGCATTCTCTTGAAAAACCAYTCTGTTCTCAAATCTTTCCCAGATTATGTGGAAAAAATTTGCGATGCCTCAGGCAGATATTCCCTACAAGGCTACACCTAAAATACTCTGACATCGATTTATATATCCCTCTATTAAAAAAAAAAAAAAAAAAAAAAAAAAAAAAAAAAAAAAAAAAAAAAAAAAAAAAAAAAAAAAAAAAAAAAAAAACCCAACAACAACAAAAAAACCACACTGAAGAAATAAAGGTACTCTTTTTTCTGCCAGAAACTCTATACTTTTGTCTTGAAAAGAAAATACTTAAACTTCCTGCATTCAGTGTGAGGAATAACACTGCATTTTAGATTAAGGCAGAAAATTACCATTTTTAAAGACAYAAAGAACAAAGAGAAAGGAATATTTCAGTATATGGCAATACATAGTCCTAACCAGATCATTAAATAATTCTTAATGATAGTGTCCTATGACTAAGCTGAAGAATGGGAAACTGAGCTGGTGAGCAGTTAACAGCGCACACAAAGTGCCTCTGCACCTCAGGGACAGAGGCTCAGGGGAACCAGAAGAAATCTTGCCAAAAATTCTTCAAAGAAAGAATTCAAATTCAAACCAGAACTCAAAGCAAGGCTTTTAATAAAACTACCAATGTGTTCCAGTTTTAATAATAATACAGATTTAATGCTGAAGACCTTAATTGAGGTTAATATCTTGAACTGATCTGAACCTTCTGTTCCACTGTCACCAACTCTGACCAGCGAACTGCCCCGCAGAGTGAAATTCAGAGCACACATCCAAGGAGACAGCTCTTCCACTACGCCCTACTTCCATGAATGAAAAATAGAGCTGCAAAACACCAAGTGCCAGCTCAGAGCAGCACAGAAGTAAGAACTGTGCCAACCCAGAGCTTAATGTAGTGCTGACACAGATGACAACTTTCAAGCTTTGTTTTTCCAGATTAAGGTAATTTCAAAATCTACAAATATGGAGGTTAATCTAAATTCCTTCCAACTYGGTGTTTATTKMGTTCCAATGTAATCTAAGTCCTGGYAATCACATACAAAGGAAGATTTTATGCCTTATCCCTTAAGCAAAGAGAGATTAATAAGCACTGAAATTCCAAAGGAACTATGAGAGATATCTTACCTATTTCATCTGCAAAAATGACTGTAAGCTATTACTTATGACACCAAATTAAATATTAATGTTCCTTAATATTACTCTTAACATTAAGAATCCTTGCATGTTAAATATTAAATCCACAACTAAAAGTAAGATTGGAAAATTACTTCCAAAAACTGTTAGATAACTATGCCCTGTAATAAKATGAATTTGAAGCTGAATTCAGTTGCTGTTCTCAGGAATCCCTGGCCCAAGGAACTAGAAGGGGATACACCTACTCTGACCCAAAACATTTCCAAAATATCGTCAGAGAGGCACAAGGTAGTAGTGCTACTCTACACAACAGGAAAAGTGTAAATTTTGTGTAAGCCCAGAAGCAGAAGCTTYTGCCTTTTGGTTTCACAGGTATATCTGGCCACCACCTATGTTTTCTCCCTTGCTGCCCTCCTGGAACCACATTTTACACACATCCATTTATACAAGAGCACTCTGTTCTAGCCCTTTCTCCTGTGATTTCAGTAAAGTGACTAATGCATCTACATAGGGCAGTAAGAATGGCAGTAATTTATGAAGTAATGCTGCTATTTTCAAATACCATATTCTATAAAAATTTAGGAAACCAAATGCAAATAAAAATGTTCTTGAAAACTGAAGGTTGAAAGTATTATGTTGATTCATTCTGGATTTTGAGGCTGACATTGATTTTAAAGTTTAGATTTGGCAGCTTGAGGTACAACAGTCGTTCATCTTTACTTGAGCCATCAGGTGCTTCCCTGGGCAATCCGACCCAAGAATTTTTATTTCCATATGCCTCCCATGTGCTAATGAGATGTTAAGCTGRTAAAGCTGTAGCCATGATGGTGAAATAACAGACAAGGCAAGGCTTGCAGGGCAGGACAGCACCCGCAGCACCATATGCTGCACAACCTGTGCGAACAGGGTTTGCATCATTGCACAGACAGTCAGAGAATCACTGGAAGGTTTGGGYTCAAAGAGACCTYAAAGGTCACCTCATTCCAACTCCCCTGCCATGGGCAGGGATAGCTTYCTTYAGATCAGGTGGCTCAAAGTCCCAYCCTCTCTGACCTTGAAAACCTCCAGGAMTGGGGCATCCACAGATTTTCTGGGCAACRTATTCCAGCATCTCATCACCCTCACAATAAAGAATTTTTTCCTGRTATCTAATCTAAACCTGCCCACTTTCAATGTTAAGTCAATACCCGTTGTTCTGTCATTCCATATCCAAGGGTCCCTCTCCAGCTCTCTTGCAGCACCTTGAGGTTGCTGTTAAGGTCTCCCTGGAA
>NW_026623497.1:885880-918086 GCF_030028575.1 Malurus melanocephalus | reverse complement strand
CCCTAAGAATATTCCAAATAACAGAAAAAAAATGCAATTCCTGCTACAGATCTCAGCTTTCCCATTACTTAGAAGTGAAAACCTAAATATCTCAGGATGAAAAAAAAAGTATCAGATAATTAGCATAAAATAAATTCTAAGTCTACAATGTTTTTACCCCATGTTGTTTGTACATTTTTAAAGCAATGCCAAAGAATGTTTAGAAAGTTCTAAAATGCGGCACTTACAGGCAAAGTCTTAGTTTCTGTAGAAAAACTAATGGGTTTCCAATATAATTCTTTGGYAAATGGGTTAACTAAATTAGAATTTTGGGTTTGGCCTCTTTTTTTTTTAGTCATTGTTTTTAATTAAGTTGGTCCCTTGCCTGGAGCAGTCAGAGTTGTTTACCCACAATGGCCGTGAAATTCCCTGTGCTTGATGGTTTAATTATCTCCTCATTGCCTGGTAATTCTTTTAAGGCTTTTTTCTTTT
Source organism: Malurus melanocephalus (assembly GCF_030028575.1). NCBI lineage: Eukaryota > Metazoa > Chordata > Aves > Passeriformes > Maluridae > Malurus > Malurus melanocephalus. The sequence goes on along the minus strand of NW_026623497.1, from coordinate 917,615 downwards.
TTTTTTTTTTTTCCAATGTGGCACAACAAACAAAAAGAATCATCTGCCTGTCTTTCTCTGTTCAGTCTTATGAACTTACTTACACTGTCCCCTTCTTCACATATGACTTTTAAGTTGATGGATTAAGGCAGTGTCTATTTTAAACACAATATGAATCATTTTGTTTATTTTTTCAGTTACCTGAGCCACTGCAGTCCATGGYCTGTACAAGCACCTGCTGCCTACGGATATTACAGGAACTGAATTTTGTTTATTTGTTTAATTGCATCACCTGTCAGATGCAGAAAATTCTACCGAGAAGAGCATGGCAGGTTCCATGCACCTCCCACCTCAACACTGTCTGATTCTGTTAGTGGTCTGGCTGTGATGAGAACTAAGTCTGAAAGCTTTGAATATCCTTCACTGGGCTAGAATGGGAACAACACTATTTGGACAGAAATAGAACAAGCTGGAAGATAACCATGCATGAAGAAAGAGGAAAAYTCAGTATCACTTACAAGCAGACACGTTGGCTGTAGTATAACAGAGACTTTACAAGTTTTCTACACTAATGAACACTTGTCATTAAGTTCCCAAAAAATAACGTTATGCACCTTTCATTAAAAAATAAAACCCAGACTGCTTGACATTATGTAAGAATAGAATTCACTATAGACTAAAGAGGCAGCCAGCTTACCTACCCATAGACACAGAAATTCTCTCAATACAAGCAGGAACAAAACAAACATTGAGGTAAGATGGGAAATAGCCAAGTGCAYGAAGATTTATCTTCATTGTTAAAGATTTAGGAAAGCTGCAGCACTGAGACTGGTTATGGCACACTCCTTCTTTTCCCATCTGGTAGGCAAATTTCTATCAGCCTTGATGTTTTAATGGCTCCCCAGAGGTGCCCTGCTCTGCAGACACCAGCTCTCCTCCAGTTACTCATTGCCATTCAACAAAGGCACATCCTACCTTGCCTGTTCCAGGACTCTTAAATTCCGTTCTGTCCCTCAGCCCGATGACTGTTTCCAAGGTGAGACCTGCACTGCCCACTGACATACCAGCACTACTGGATCTCTCTTACCATCTTGTCCCTTCTATGCATGTCCAGAATCAATATATGAGAGGCTAAATTACTGTTAAGTTTTAATTTTTTTTTTAAATGAAACTATGGTTTTATTTATTTATTTATAGAAAACAAAACCCGAAGGCCAAGGTCTTACAAAGTGCTTCCTTGAGCTTCAGCAAACCTAAAGCACTGCAAATGGGGTCAGAATCTGCTCCCATCACTTAGGGGAGGTGAGAGATATGTGACATTGCTGACTGTACAACAAAGGCTCTTTTGAATTATTTACTACAGCAGAACTAACAAATCATCTGGGTGTAAAGCTGCAACACTGTTCCAAATACAGAAATTAAAAACTAGGGTCAACACTGACAGCTTGGTATTGTCTTTTAAAATTGCTTAAAWATATATCTTCTTGCACTTTGTAATTCAATTTCCATAAAAGTATYTCTACCTTAACCTTCAGACTTTAGTGGGAAACATTGCTCTTTCAGAACACAAAAATAGATTCTCAAAGCTGATGTTTTTKAGAACTTAGGAAGCATCTGCCAAGACAAATTCCCATAGACATGGGCTAGATCTTCATCACYATTTTATTTAAAATAGGCAATATATTTTATGCTTATTTGTTTTACGGTGTTTTGGCCCTTTTCTTTTTCCCCCATCTGGAACAGTTCATGAGGATACAACAAATTATTCTTTTTTTTTAAAAGGATTAAAAAAAAAAAAAAGACACAGCCATAAACATCAGATCTCAGCTTCAGGCAAAATGCCCAAGCATGTAATTCTATTTTAACATAACAAAATTGATTGTTAAGGTAATTTCAAAGCACTGAAAATGAGTAATCRTAATTCTTCTCTTGAAAAAAGGTACAGTTTTTCTATATTTCCCCCTTGATATAAATCTTAATAAATATTCATAGATAACTCTAGGACACCTCATTAACAAGCTGTTCAACAAGTAGAGCAAGCACTGAAGGTGTTTAAAAAAATTGTTATAAATGTATCTTCTGAGAGCAACATGGAAACAATTGCAGCATGTTTCTCAGTGCTATAATCAGATTTTTTTAAACATGGTGGCCAACAATTGCTACTGCCTGGAAAAAAAGGCTCCAAGGTTTGGTTTGAGCAGAAAAAGCATGTGGAGAACTCCAKATGGGTTAACTTCCTTTTGTCCTCACTGCCCAGGTAAGAAGTGACTTGTTTCCAGAAGCTCTGAAGACTTTTTGCTTTGCTTCAGCTGGGATTCATCCCATTGCTTCCCCRATCAGCATCAGTAATTCCTTCAATTTTCACCCATGGGTTGTAAAAMACAGCCCCAAACTGGACCAAAGGATTTCAGTTTCCTTATAATCATGGTTGGAGGTGAGATCTTGGGACATGAGATCAGACAGTTTATTTCTGGAATACTTTTTATACAGGTCTAAAATAAGCTACCATTTAATCTTGCTCCAGTGTCTCTATTCCTTTCACCCTGAGACTCAGTCAGTGACTTTTCACATTCTGCTTTTGTCAGGGATCTGCTCTGTCAGGTTCCCACACATCTTTAGATCAGCCTTCAGCTGCAAATTCTAGGACAACTCCTATTAACATTAATATGGGCATCCACAGCCCTTTTTTTTTTTTTTTTTTTTTAATAAATTGGTACTTGGCATGCTTTTACTTTTGTGCAATTTTACCACAGCTTGCCATTTAATTAAGAACACCAGTCTAAACAAACAAACAAAACATAGCTGTGAATGCTGAACCAAAACAATCCAAACTGAGACATGGTATCTCAATTTACAGTTGGAGTTCAAGCAACAGCTAAGATTCGTAACTGCCAAGGAGGATTTACATCAGGTTTCCTCTGCTGAAATCCCTGAATGATCAAAGTTAAGGCTGAATTTTCCAAAAAGTATATAAACATAGAGGGTCACTACTTACTCTGTCCTGCAAGGACCTACACACACATTCAGTAAGTCTCCAAGCATAGRTTTATTTGACCATCTACCTTTTCTGCTAGTAAATCTTTCACATTATCTTCAAAATACTGGTATGACAGGTATCAATGGAACTGAACATTTTCTTCTGTGAARAGCATAATAATATAAGTAAAAAGCAAGGAGGGGGAAGTGTTTCCTCACTAAATACTCCYACYGCTTCATAGTACTTTTCTATCCTCYGCTTAAAAGAAGYCATTATCAGTAGYTGGGATTTTGTAAAATGTTCATTCTTCAAACATATTCAGCATATCCTGACTTATACCTTATGCATGTACAGCCTTCTTCATTTACCACCAGATTAATTACTGATCAACTTTAGTGCAAGGTACTAAATATATTTACATGTATATTTTGACAGCCTAAACTCATTTAATAATCTCAGCATGTGGACAGCTTTGCTTTCTGCAGGACACAGTTCCAAAGAAGCTATTGTGACCAGGCTTTTATTTTTGTCAGAGAGAGAAAATCCAATTTATGAAAACGYAAAGCTTTCACAGTGTTACACCAAACTGCTTTCTCATTTCACTTTCAAATACATAACAAAGCAGTCCAGCAACTCTGCACACAACCTTTACAGGCTGGGTCCTCTGGTCCCTCTTGCTTTCTATGTCCTGGTAGGGAAATCTATCTCTAGGCTATCGCATCTTGATAGTACAGAAACTGATTTAAAGGTTTCTGGYAAATGTTATTTTCTCCACCTTGATCAGAGTTTTTGTATTATCAGGCACTTCTGAAGGAAAACTTTGAAAGGACTCAAACCTTTATTAACAAAGGATGTACTTTGCTCGCAGACAACAGTCCTAACTCCTGCTGTCTCTTAAGCTTCTTTGCAATGCTTGAAGAATATTAAGATGCATTTGAGCTTTTTAAGACTCTCACATCATACCATTTTTAAGAAGACTGAGACCCACAGCAACTGGGAAGAGCTATATATATATATATATATATATATATATATATATATATATATATATGTGTGTGTGTGTGTGTGTGTGTGTGTGTATGTGTGTATGTGTGTATATATGTATATATACAGGTATAACAAATACACATTCTCTAAGTGAAAGACAATAAACTCCAACAGTACATACAGTTTGACATCAGACTGCATACAGTTCTATTGATCATCCTAGATAATTAAAAAATGGCTATAATATAGCTAGAAAATATTAAAATTAAGTCTCACCATCATTGTTTTATCAGTTGACAACTTCTGTTGTGCAGCTAAGAATACACATCTCACATAACATTTTCAACATGTGGTTTTCCTAAGTAATAACTAACTACAAACACAAGCCAGCTAACCACAAAAAAAAATGGAGATTGAATTTTTGTATGCCAGCTATCTTACAGTAACTGCCCAAACATGGTAAGGTCAAAACAAATTAAGACCATGAAAAACAAGTGACCTCATATTTAACAGGAGAATATAGAGTAAAAGAWTATGTTTATCTGCAAAATGAGCCATAAATATGGCAGCTTCTACTGGGTTTGTGAAGAATTCCGAACGTCTTTAAGCTTCTTCATATTTTACACTGCCATCTAGTGTAGGCTGTATTGATGCATTCCAAGTTTCCAACTATTGGCACATGTGGTATCCAAAACCAAAACAATGACCATAAAAATAGCTGACATCACTTTTGTTTGTATTACCTGGAAACTATCAGTTCCTAGTAGGAAAAGTCAATACTAGCGAGCTGAAAAAAAAATAGCAGAACTTAAAATTATCTGACACTGACAGCAGGAAACCCAAAAAATATTCCCAGAGYTAAAAATATATAATTCACAATTGTTGTAACTCTGTGGCTAAACAATTACCAAATATGATTCATTTGGAAAAATGTTTAATGTAGATTCACCGAGTGAAAATTAATGCAAGTTAAGCATCTGTGCTTGTATGGAAACGACAGATCAAATTGAACAATATTTCTCAATTGCAGGTTTAAACTGAGAACAYTTATTTCAATTTTTGCTTCTCTTTTTTTTTATTTTTTTTCACCAGGTGTTTTTTTCTCATTTACATCCTCTGTCTTTATTGCAAGGTTCAATCACTGGACCCCACCTGATGATCCTGGTCACAGTGCTGCTGTGGAAAGAGCTGCTGTGCAGGACTGTGGCTGATTTTGCTCTACAACCAACTTTCCACACAGAGACAACACTGAGGAATTCTCATTTCCAGCTAACCCAGAGAGGCTACACGACACGGCCATGCTACACAAACCATCCAAGTCCTGTGTCATGACAGGCAGTAAYACAGAAATTSCAGATACAGTGGAGCTCTATGGCTRCCTTWTGTAGTGAGRAAAAAAAAGACCCAACCCACATTCTTATTTGGCTAAAAAGGCGCTTCTCAAACATTCCAGCTTCTAGGTAATTAATTTGAAAAATTAAAGATCTTCTCATCAATTGAAAGTATATTTTTAAATTTATAAAAATAGCAGACTGACATTTTTGTGAACGTCAGATGCAGTATCTCCTGCTCTCTGTATCAAACCCCGTTCTCATTTACAGAATAAAATGGAATAACCCAATGAAGATATTATTCCAAATTTACATTTCTATAGCAGAGAAAGTYATTTCATYTTAGAAAACTCAGTTTTACTGACARCTGTTTTCTTTAGYCACTTACACAAATAYAAAACAAACAGAAACTTTTATTGCTGCTACAGAAACACTATARAGCACCAGAGYTGRTGTGTTCTGCTTAATGCTCCATTTGCACAGCCACAAATGCACAAGATACCAAGCCACATTTAACACCTAGATTTTACACCCATTTGCATGTTTCTGAGCCTTTTTCATAACAGAAATATGCGCCCTAGCTTTAGTGCATCTCACTAGCACTATAGCACTCTAAGACAAGTCTTGAAAACTAAACAAACACTACGCAGACTGGATGGTACATGAACAACTGTCAAAATACAATAAAAGCTTATTTCCCACAAGACTTTCTTCCTCCTAATTGTCCATTACATATCCAACTCTTACAGTCACATTAAAAAACAGGGACTTTCTAAAGCCTCATATTAAAAGGTTTCACTCTATTTGCCAAATCAGTTTGCAGCAAGAAACTCCTATTGGCAAGGGTACAGATAACAGAAGGAAAGGAATTGATGCAAATTAAAGTGGTTTAGTTATTTATACATGTTAAGTTTAAGAGAAAGTGCTCCCCAGACTGACTTAACTGCTGCACTCAGGATAAATTTTCACTGGGGTCACAGGGTGAAATTTCATAGAAACAGGATACACTGCAAAACAAAAAACATCCATCAAAAAAGCATGGATGGATTTGATTTTTAATGCCATGATACCCAGTAACAGAGCAAACTCATCCTGCCAAAGTGACCTTGATAAATAACACTTTGACACAGTACTATGTCAAGTAAGAACCTTTAGCTTGTGTTTTCTTATGCATTTTCATTAAATAGTGCCTTCTTCAACATTACAAACAATCTAAAGAAACCTATGGGGCAAATTCACTGTCAAATAAAAGAGGCTTAGTTTGCCAGGCTGAGGCAAAAAGCCTATTAGCATCCAAACCCAATTTTAAACCTCCTGTGCAGAGACAGAGCTGAAATGACTGTAAACAGAAAGCTCCCGTCCAGTCTCTTTTGATTCAGAGAGTGGTGAATTCTTTAGACTTTGGRTCTATAGCACTTGAGGAGCAGAAGTAACTCTACATTTCTTAAAAATCCAACTAATGACACATCAAACAATTCAAAACCCATTGCTGAAATATGTAAGCTGACTTTATCATTGTAAACTTTAAAAACCTACAGAATAAGCAGATACAATTTGTTCTATTCACTCCCTCTTAAGACAAATTAAAAATCATGCCATGTACAGCATAAGATGTCCACTTCACTTTTCAGTACGTTATCTCAGTATACCTTGCCAAAAAGGTACACAAGACTTGGAAGACAGACAACATATCCCGTCTCCTAACAGCAATTTTCATAGCAGAATGGATTGCCTAAATCTGATTTCCTCTTTGAGATTCTGCCCATGTTTAGTTAATTTATGATGACAGAAAAAAATGGGGAAAAAAATCTTCCCCAAAAAGACCTGCTACTGACCTGGCCAAATCAACTGAATCTGCTTTTGCAGATTATGGGGAAAATGGACTAGAGAATTCTGCACCAGGAACTTATACTTTTTTTCCCCTCTTCTGGCAAACCGAAAAAGCATAGCCTTCCAAACAGCAGGATACTGAAATCCACAAACATCAAGCCCTCTTTAGAATTGTCAGCATGGTTTTTGTGTGAAGATGAGCGAGGCTTCTTAATTAAAATCCTGTATCACTGTGAAAACATCTGTGAGCCGAAGTCCAGCACCACACTCAAACCTCGTGCAATCCAGCTGGCTTTTCACAGTTAGCTTCAGGTTTTCTGTAACATATCCACTATCCAGGAGAACCTGAGAAGCTATCTGACCAGATCCTTATCTGGCTGAGTTAAGGAAGAATTAGGGATTCCCTTATAAACAAACCCTAAAGATAGCAGGAGCAAAATCAGCTGTGACTGCTGCAAAAGTAAGAGATGGAGAACTCAGGATGAATTTRTAGTGAGATTGCCAGGTTGGTAGGTGAAATCAGGAACTGTGGGGAAAGCTCCTAAACCCAGCGTAAGCAGTAGACAAGACTCAAGGCCTGCTGAGGCCAGGACTGCCAACTCATCCCAAATAACATTTCAGCCTTCCATCTACCCTGTGTTTTGACAAGATTTACAAGTTAATTTAAAAAGCCAGGGRAAAGTATTTCATAGAATTTGAGTTATATCACCCGAGATAACTATGGAAGAGGGAACACTTCCTCAAAAGTGTAATAAATAACATTCAYCATTCATCAATAACAACAGTAAAATATGAGTGTAATACAAGGTATTTAACAAACCAAGCAAAACTAGCCCTTCCTAAAATTTCTACCCGTTAGAGCATTTGACATGCAGGAAGGGTTATGAAAATATAAATTAGGGAGACATGTAGCTAACTGCCCAAGTATTTAAGCATGCTACCTCAAGTCATCAGAAATTCTGAAGAAACTTTAGTTGGGGGGGTAACTGTCCATCTTTTGATCTGTCTCAGTAAACCACCTTACTTCCTCCTGTAAATCTGTTACATAAATCCAAAAAGTATTGTTTTCATATTTCCCTACAGAAGTCATGCTAAAAATATTTATCCATAACAAGCTAAATAATTCAGCATACCTATCAATCCCATTCGTTTACCTCAAAAAATTCAACGAATTTAGGCCTAGGCCTATTCAAACAACTTCTTCATCTGCARACTCTCCTCATTACTGACAGCCAGCAGCAGTGTCCTCTACAGGCTGACTTCGATGCTCCAGGCAGGTCCCCCATTCCTGTGGTTTTAGTTGGGAGTTTGGAGGGTTTTTTTGTCTTCTTACAGTGCAGTAGACTTCCAGGCACTAAGCAGACTATTAATCTTGCAATTTTGATTCACAAAACCTTCACCTAATGTTGTGAAATCTTTCAGTCAGATCAGAAGATAAGSAGACTATAGATCATAAAGGAGGATCTGTAAGAGGCACCTGGATACACCTGCTCAAACTGATATACCTTAGCCTGAGGAAGACAGAACTCTTTGATCAAAAAGAACTAAAGCAGCCTTACGGATAAGTGTCTCCAGAGAAAGAGAAACCAGAGCAAAAGAGGGATCAGCCACACTTGCAAGSTTTGAGAAACCCAGGGAGAAGTCAAGCTTGAAGCTTCAGTGAGTCCAAGAAAGCCAATAAAAGAAAAGATGTGTTTTAAGGAAAGATTTAATCTTATCTTCAGTGCTGTAGAAACTGTCAGAAAGCGGAAAGGGAAAAAAAAAAAACCAAAAAATAGGGCTCTGAAGTAGTAACACTGCCACATGCTGTCACTAATGCCATCAGGGCTGTAAAAATCTCTCAGGACTAATTGCTGCTCATATTAATCTTGTGACTTGTGTCTTAATTTCAGTGGAATTATCAATATGTGTGAAGTAAACAGCATTCAGTCCTGCATGGATAGATACAGTAATGAGGGCTTACGTACACAAACCCCATCCAATATATAGGTTCACAGAACAAAAAAAAACTGATACTGCAGGGCTTTAAAGCTAGCTCAAATTTAACCAAGTAAAATAAAAACAACATTGAAAATAATCAAGTGAGTAGAAAACTGCCTTTTTAAAGACTGCTGCACACTTACAAATACTCATCTGAATAGAAGTTTTGTTAGTAACCAATTATTTACATACTCTTGCTTTGATACAGACCGAGAAAGAGACATTCCCCCCATCTTTCTCATTATGTAGACATCATTTAAATACAGAGTGCCTGTAAGCCAGTGAAGACTGGAAATATTCTCATCTTTGAGATTCAAAGTCAGATYTAAATGGCATACGTATGGCCTGATTTTAGTATATCTATTTTAACACATCATTAATGGATAAACAAACAAGTAAATTTCTTCTGGCAAGGAAGAGAAATGGAAACATTGAAAACACATGATGAAAACACAGTTCCACAAAGATTTCATCCCATTGTTTCTATTTTGGATAAGGCACGGCGTTAGTTTTGAGGACCAAGCTTAGAGTCCCAAGCTCTGCCACCCATGCTGTGTCATTTCAGAAAAAGAAAGCAGAGCTGTACTCGATCATAGATCAGAAATTATCCATCATCCCCCACCCCCTCTCTTCTGGCTGATACAATTTCAAGTTACAACTCTGCTCAACTTAATTATCTGCAAACCTTTCTTGGTGTTTCCATTACATCTCGGCAGACGCTGCTCTTAGCAAGATGGGGATGGGGATCCTATAGCTCTAACATTAACCCTTAGCGTCACCTACAGAAGTCGCTACCCTCACCCAAGTATCCCCAACTTTCGAAGGCGACACAAAACCCTTGCGGATAAGGTCCTCGAGAGCCCCTGGTGCCCCTTCAGAAGGGCCACGGCCGTAGCTGCAGGGGGGCCGGCACCGCGGCCAAGGCGGCATCCAGGCTCCCGGCGGGCAACGCCGCCGCCGTCGGGAGAAGCTCGGGGAGATCCCCGGCGGCTCCTGGCTGGAAGTTGCCCCGGCAGCTCGGGTCYCTCCGCACTCCCGGCTRCCCCGGAGGGCGGCGGCGGGCCGGKCACAGGTCTCTGGGCGGCCGAGCCACCTTCCTTCCCTCAGCGCCGGCCCTGAGGAGGCGGGAGAGCGGCAGCCGCCCTCGGCGCGCTCCAGCCCGGATCTCCCTCACCGAGCGGCGGCCGCGGCTCCCGGMGAACGCGCCTTCTCCCGCTGCCAGGGCTGCGTGCCTGGCGGGCTGTAACCTTAAGAAACTTGATAAGGGAATAAAAGGGAGGGACTTTGCCGGAACCRATTCTCGGCTTTTAATCTCTCCTGACGCGCCCGAGCCCGCGGGGAAAAGAAGGAAACAAAACCCTGTCCAACGAGTCCCCGGACCCTCCCGAGCGGCGGTACCTGTCCGGCAGCGGGGCGGGCGCCCGGCGGGGCGGCCGGCGCGGCACTTTCCCCCGGTGCGTGCGGGAGGCGCTCGGCGCCGGGCGAGCTGCTATTTATAGTCCGGAGCCTCCAGCAGCGCGACGGACGGCGAGAGGAAATGAAGGGCTGCGCGCCTGGGCAGCCGGAGCCGAGCCCCCCCCCGCCGCCCCGCTCCCCGCCGCCGCCGGGAGGGCGAGGTGCGGCTGGCGCTGGGCACGGGCGCTCCTGCCCCCGGCGCCACCCTCTGGAGTCCCCTCCCAATGTCACGGCGAGCCGGCGGCGACCCCGCAGGTAGCGAGGRGAGCCGCCAGCCGCCTCTCCGGCAGCCCTGCGGCCAGCAGGCAGCGCGGCGCGGCGCGGCGCGGCTCGGCTCTGCTCGGCTCAGCCGCGCAGAGGTGACCCGCTACTGCTGCTGCTGGAGGAGGCGAGACCGACACTGGGGTGTGGGAGGGAGAAGCCGGCGCTTGCCATTCACCTCCTGCCGCCCAGAGGGAGCCCGGCCTCCGCGGCCGCCTCTGCCGACTGCCGGGGGCTGGGAGGCGCTGGCGGAGCTCGCCCGGCCCGAGGGGACGGTCGGAGCAGGCTGGGGTCGCTCCCGGGGAGCCCGGCGCCCGGGCGGCCCTGGCTGGCAAGCTCCGCGTCTGCACCTCCCGGGCACTGTGGCGCAGGGGAACGCAGCAGGACCGGTGGGAAACGCCAGTCACTTCCTTCTCCCGGAGCAGGGCTCCCTAGGAGGCRAGCGAGCGGCTCCTCGGAGCCGCCGGGCCGGCTGCCTTCCAGACTCAAAAGTTAGGGGGGTGGCCGACCAGGGACTGTGGGTCCTGCCAGGGAGGAAGGTGGGTGGGCACACCTTGGCTCCGGCCGATGCTGCCCCTCCAAAAAGTACTAAGGGCATCCGTACCCCCGGCCTTTAATTTACAGCATCTGAAAMCTTGGTTTGTGTGTATGGCAACAGAGGAATTGAGACAAATAATTTCTAAAGCATCTTACTCACTTGATAATCTTCCTTTAATCCAGGGTTTTTTTTCTACTTCTCTTACAGTTAGATAAATTCTGGCATTTGAAATGTCAATCAATCCTTTTGAGACTACTTGTGCATTATTGCAGGACACCGTCTGGGATTTGAGCAGCATAACTCACTCCTACACCATCATTCTCCAAGCAACTGAAATTTATACAGATTAGATAGCTACATTAGCCTACTCAGTATCATTTATATCAGGGCTGGACTTAGTGTTTCCTGTGTTGTGATAACTGTAATCATCTACAAGGTGCCAGCACAAAGCCTGACAATGATCTGTGCAAAGCAAGACTGATTCAGCTTTGAGAGCTTGAAGTCAAAAGGAGATAAACAGATACAAAGCTGGGAGCAGAAACACAAAGATGGGAGCTAAACAAATTTCATTATAAGCTACACAAAATTGAAAGGAAAACACCAAGAAGGCACAAGAGATATTTGACCTTGTCCAAACACCTAAACAAAGTGATAAAAAAAATCTAGCTTGATGGAACTACCCATTTACGTAAAACTACTCACGCATAAATATTTGTAGAATAAGTTTGCATTGAACAAACTATCGTAATGAAGTTAAACCACCTTTTCAATTCAGAGACTGGTCTTTATCTCTAATGAACAATATTTTGTTTCTCCCAATAGGAGTTTCTTCACATTCTTTCTTGTTCAATTTTTAATGTTCCATAGTGTAACACATCTGGAAAGATCCTGCCAGCGCAGGAATTGGTAGCAGCAGGCTCAGAGTGCCACCAATGAAAATCAAGATAGTGAACAGGGAACTTGCAAGAGTTGGCTATATGCAAGTCAATAGCATGGGCTGTTTCTTTTTCTGTGCTCCCTTAAGAACCAAATACTACTTGTTTAGTCTGTGGCTGCTTTTCAAATGAAAGCAATCCCAAWCTCCTAGATAAGTTCAGAAGTGTGTACCAAATCTGTAAAATTGATGTCCTGTTAGATTTGGAAGGAATTGCAATGAGAGCCCCTRCTTACTTCTTTCAGTAATACAACCTTGAATATGTATAGCACTGAACACTGTTAAGAGCAGTTATCAAAAATACCATCTTGCAGAACAGTTTTTCTTGGGCAAGGCTTTATTGTACAGCCAGTCATACTGCAGACCACAGGAAGAAAAAAAGTTCATTTTTAGATTAATTTCATGTTAAGGCTAAAGATGTTACTAGAAGATGGCTGTTCAGAAAACTGCCTTATGTCAATACAGAAAAAAAAAATTAGATAATTGGAGTTTCATCCACCTCTGAAATGTTTTTAAATGGATATGCAGTCTAAAGCTCTCTTTTGTCATGCAGTCAAAGTTTTCAGAGCTTGAAAATACACTTAAGCATAAAAAAGGTATCTAATGCTCAAAAGTACYGAGCTCAAAATTATTTCAAATGTGTTTCTATGCTCCCTACCTCTGAAAATCACATTTCTTAAGTGCCTAGATATGGATTATGGGTGTCGAACTGCATCCATTCAGGCTTGAAAATTTTAGCCTGCCTCTACCTGTGCTTCATAATAAATGTATCAGAAAGCTTCAGGCAAACTATAGAAGTATTCTCAAAAAAGCAATGCAGACTTGAGCCATTAGAAGACAAGACACCAACCTAATAAAATACTTGACTCTAATTTAGCTCACTGTGGTACGTGGAAAGCAGCATCTGAAGCCCAGCTTTTAACAGAGGAGAAGAGAAGGAGAAAAATTAATAAGGAAAACCCCCATATTGTGGCAGGGTTTTTATTATTAATATCTTTCCACTATTTCCCAACATTTTCCAAATCAATGTGCTTATTGCTCTGAAATCTCTSTCTCTGCTATCTCCCCAACTCCTATCTATGTATAACATCCTATATTCCATCTGATAAATATGAAGTCTTTATCAGTAGTCTCTGACTTAGTGGAAAAGGGTGAGGATAAGGAGGGAGGAAGAAAACAAGAAATCAAATAATGGCAAACTTAAAGAGTTCCTAAGGGGACAACGTGTGGGACTGCTGGAGAATACCCCACTCTGCTGGACAGATCCTATCTGGCTAGCAAGGTTTACTATTTCCAGGCCAAGGCCTGGGATCAAAGAGAGTAATAAATTATTGAAGAACTTCAGGATGAGGAAAAGAAGTAGGATTTAAAGGCCTGTCAGCAGCTGGAATAGAGCTTCTCTGCTGGAGARGCTCCAACAAGGAATAGAAGCCTCCCAGTGCAAAAGGGGAAATAACAAGGCTGATGGAAATTTACTAAATCTTCCAGGAAAGGCAAAGGTCTAAGCAAGAAGAAATGCAAATATTTATTGTCCTAGGCCTTTGCTCAGAGTACATTTTGATGGATAGAAAGGATTTGTTTTCAAGAAGCTCTTTCCGTGTTATCTTCAATTGGCTTTCCATATAACAGTTTACCAAGGGAAAGGAGTTAATGTACACCAAACACAATTGGGGCTGTCGTGCTAACTTTGTTAGGAAGCAGGGCTCTGTCAGGCAGAGAAGTTAAATTTAGGCTCAGAATCTAAGAAGAGCTGAAGAGGATCTAAAGCATTCTGTATTCCCAAGCAGTGAAATATCTTTGAAGGCACAACTAGGGTACAAATCCAAGGCTCCTAATTCTCTGGACAGTAAGTATGAATGAATGCATGGCATAATTACATTGCTTCTTCATACTAACCATAGTACAGCAAAGATTGTCAAATTTATACCAGCTTTTTAACTGTAAAGAACTAGGGAATCAAAAATTAAATCCTAATGAAAGCATAAACCTTTCCTCCATCGGTGCATGATCACTTAAAGTCATCTCATGGTGGGACCAACAACCCTGCTTGAAACCAAAGGATGCTTCTGATACTGAAAATAAACCTAAAGCACCAAATGATAATCAGCAAAAACCACATCCTAGCAGGACTGAACTTGACTGGTATGGCTTCCTGCATAACAGTGTCACTGTAGATTACTGAACAAAATTGAAATCTGTGAACTATGTCAGGATCTCAACAAACAGAATCAGTGACCGTAAACTATAGTCAGGCTCTCGGTACCTCACACCTTACACTGATAGTGAACATGTGCCAAAAAGTTATCTTGCTCAGCTAAATATTGTAATTTATACCAAACATACATATGACAATTCAGCTACAGAATGACTGCAGAAGGAGCAAGATGATGATCTAGGCTCTTCAGGAGAACTGCAAACCTTGACTTACTGAGCAAATCAAAGCCTTGACTTTGCAGGCTGTTCTGTGTGGGCAATAGATTGTACCAGTGGCTCCACTGGGGCCTGTGCAGGCCACTGGCAACATCAAGCAACTTGCAGGATCAACACCCACCTGGGGAAGAGCTGTGTAACTGATAACATGGAGGTGAAACTGAAATTGAGACAAATACCATACCAAACAGAGAAAAAAGCAATGTCAAAGGAAAACACTTCCTCAGTTATCTGAAATGATCACAGRCTTTTCATCAAAAGACATTGAGGAAAGCCAATACAGAACCTCTGGAGAAAGCACCACAGAGAAAGAATCACACTGTGTACTAAATGAGAGATGGRGGTAGTGCAAATAATAAAAAATTCCAACCCAAAATGACGTCTTATGCTGAGTAGATTGCACCTCCYGCTGAAAGGCAGATGGATTTGCTGTCTTTACATTTTGGCAATATTTATTGTGTTTGTTATACAAGCAGGGAATGATTGTAACAAAGTAACCCTAGTGTTTTTCTGTGCATTGAATATAACATGCAACTATCTACCATCAGTCTGAAAAGTAACTTCATCTCTTGCCCCACTGCCAGGAAAAAGATAGTAGTGGAAATCCCAGACAAAGCAATATTACACTATTATTGTTCTCTTTTTCAATAGCATTTTGTCTCAGTTTCAACATTTGTTGCTGTGCAAGATTTATGTAAAACCAAGGGACAAGAAGCAGAGTTCCAAAGGACAGAAAACCTTATTTTATCWCTAATATGAACTTGGAAATACCATATTCATATGACACAAAATGCTGAAGAGCATAAGCATAAGKTTATKATTCAAAACATTTTAATGGAGAGGYTTTATTGTAAYAGYTTCTATGTTAGGTAGCATCTCTTAAAGCTTGTGTAACCAGTGTATCAYGTGCTCTGACCACTTTGACACTGGTGCAGCTATGTACCCAGGCCAAATCAGGATCAGATCTGACAGGCAAGACAGACATGTGCAGATCTTGTACTAATTACTGTGGGGCTGCAGCTTAACACAAAAACAAAAATAAAAACAAACAAAAAAACCCCAGAGAGATAGTTTTAATTCTATTTCTGCTCACTTTGCAGCAGTATAAATGACTAGACAGCATGGAAGGCTTAAAAGAGTAAAGATACATGGTAAAATTATTGGACCAGTTCCATTAGTACAAACTCTGTAGACTCCAGGGGTGTTTTACTGACCTATGCTCAGGGCAGAAGCCGTAGTTTTTATTAGGTCTACTAGTACTGGATGCCATTTTTCAGGCCAAATGCCCTGTTACTTGATGTTGGACACTTAACCTCTGCCAAAAAATCACACTGCTCTATTTTATCTCAGAAGGCAAAAACACTTCAATATCTTTTGGCAATACTTGTTTGGGACAGAGGGTGAAAGGGCAAGTCAGCAGCTAGTTTACTGTCTAAAACAATAAAGTCATCAGACGAGCTGAGATGGAAACAATACGTGGTTCCCTACTTGCTGACAAGATTTCACCATCACTTTTCTCCCATTTTCTATGTAGGCTGAATTTCAAGGAAGTKTTGTACATTGTCAGAACAGACCTGTTTTAAAGTATTTTGCTGACCTCCATCATCAAAAGAAAACCAAAACGAAAACCTAAAAAACTAATAAAACMAAAAACAGCTGTCAAGAAAATGTTTCCAAAAAGAAAAATCTCCAGCCCTCAAATCCCGGAATCCAACCCCATTCCTATAGCTTTGTAAGCCATTTCAGGACACTTTTTATTCCACTACAACCCCTTAAATTATAGTTGAGACTTCCAGTTTCATTCTCAGATGTTAGAACTATAACAATTACCTACCTATAAAAAAGAATATTACTGATCTTGTCCYTTTATAACTCTGCCAAAAACACAAGAGAATCTGGCTTTGTCCTAAACTTAATCCCACATTCCCTTTGCCTCAGCATTCAGAGACAAAACAGTCCTCTGAGACAGCAGAGTCTACAAAAGTGTCCCTGCCAACGTCCAGCTGTTCCCAATTCTCTCATTTTTCAAAGGGACAATTTTTCAGAAAGCAGCCAAGTTCACATTTGCATTGCCCTCCACTGGTGTAATTATTTATATCATATKATATTGAAAACAACTTTCTCTCAAACCATGACAGTTTGTTTTTTTTTTTTTAATTTGCGTGGTGAAAATTATAAGATTTGATGCAATGGGAAGCCCTTAGAGCTTTCCATGCTTTTGGTGGAGTAGTTCACACAGTGATTCACACTCTCCTTTGAAATAGATTTTGGCTCTGTTTGTGGCAGCTGGTTGAAGATGAGCAACATCTAAAACYCTGAAAATTCACAGATACCTGCCAGATTGAAGCAGCAATATGATAGGATACCTTTTCATTGGTAGCTTGATAAAATGGTTRTGAGAACTCCATTCTTGTTTAATATGTATCTGCCTTTACAGCTGCATAAATATSCTTTAATGCATACCCTGTGAATTCACAGCAAGAAGAGCCCAAGAGGATACCACACTTGTTGGAGGAAAAGTAAACACTTGAAAACGAAAGAAAATAATTTAAGTTGAAGTATTAACAGATAGTCTTTTCCATATGAAAACAGGATTTTAGAATTTGAATAGAATGTTCAGAAATAAGGTGTGACTACATAAAGAAAAATAACCTTTAGAAGTTGCATTTTCTTCTGTTTACAGGCGATCCCYTCTTGCACTGGAAGGGGTCCAGGTATAGGACAGGTGCAGCTGTCAATTGAGGAAACGCTTTGTGCAAGTCCATCACTCTGCTGAGTAGCATTTTTTACCTTTAACTTGGATTCTGACAGCTTTTCCAGGGCATGGTGCATGCAAACAAAGCCTGGAATATTAAATTTCACAGCCCCTATGTGGATTCCAGACATGGAAAAAAACCTTAGAGCCAGGGGCAAACCTGGTGTCCTGTGCCATGACACTCCAAACCTCTCACATCCATGTAGAGTAACCTCTGGGGAGCCCCCTCAGAGAAATGAACATAAAGCTTCAAGCACAGGTTTTTCTCTCACCATATGTAATCCATACATCAGGAGGAATATCACTGACAACACGTAGACAATCAAGTAGATTAACCACATCAAATATTGACTGGCAAAATCAAGGACTCGTAAGGCAGTACTCAAATCAGTGAGCAAGCAGGTCTGAATAGCAGGTAGAGGRAGGTTGCAGGTATTTGCAGGATGTTGCATCCCAAGGGACACATCTGAACAAGGGGCTGGCTCACAGCTCTCTGTGATACCAGGAGCAAAAGAAACAGAGCACTCCTGCCTGCCTGCCTGCTGCAGAGGTAAGATACCTCTACTCAGCTAATTAGCAACATCTCATCTCTTGAAGGGAAAAACCCCTCTTGCTCTTGCTGAGCTTCTGCCAAGCTCCTGCTGTCACATTCTCCTAATCTGAAAAAGRAAACTACAGTTCTGACACTCCTTGTTCGAAAATTGGTAGCCCMTGTTCTAATCAGCCAAAACTTAAAATCACAGCCACCTTGATTTCAGAAAAGTTTTACTTGTAGGATAACTTTCTATCACTGTTTTGTATCAGCTTATTCATGTAACTGTAATGTTCAGCTCAGCCTTGGACAATGATTCTCCTTCTGTTTCCTACACGTTGGCAGACCACATGCAGACTCTCACCCTGATCATTTTATACCAGTCACAGCAGGACTTTAAAAAGGATATATTTTACTACACAGATGAGCAATCACTTTGAAACCCCTTTGCAGTATTCTCCTACCCACTGTGCTTCAAGTCACAATTTGATGCCATTCAAAAATAGCAGTCTCTTGTCTGGGTATGACATTGCAGCCTGTCTTAAGGTAAATACTTAATCCGAAATTGTCACCACTTAATGGTGTATTCTTTTCCCTGTGCTGTAATTTAAAAGAATGACACAAAGAATATTTTGGAGAGCTCAGCATATGCCTAGCTGATTATGTCCCTCACTTCTCATCTCTTGATCTTTAATATAGTTTGGATTTTGACCCTGTCTGTCCTRTAGAAACTTGTGTGTAATGTGAATCAAGTACCTAAAGGCTAATGATGTTCACTGCTTAAAGTGAGTTGCCTSTTCTGCTGGCCAAGGTCTGTTTTTTCCACTGTGTTTAAAAATATTACCTGCCYTGCACTGTAAAGTAAATGAAACAAATGGAAATAATGACTATGTGATGATTGATGGTGAGGATGGTGGGGTTAGTTTCATTTTTGTCAATGACCTTTTACTTAATTTTGAGAGTTTCACTTACAYTGAGTCTGACCCACTTGTAAAATAGCTATAATACCTCTCACAGTCATCATGAGGTAAGTTAAATTTGGGTTCTGGCTATAACTGGTCTTTCAACATTTGTGTGCCATTCAGGGTATAAAAAAAGATTTTTGTCTGATGTCCCTTATTTTGACCGAGGAAAATTAATTACATCTGGGTAAGTGTCTGGGGAGCTCTTTGTGTACTATTGAGCAGTTGATTGCTGCAAAGAGCTTGGGAGAGGGTAGAGTCATATGACATTGTTTTCCTAAAAGGGATCACAAGGCTTAGGAAGGAACCATATTTCCTTTGGGTCTCTTTCAGGCTATTGACTGTCTCTCCATGTCTAGGACAGTCTGGCCTTTAATAGAGTGGTTAGGATAAGTGAAAATCCTCAACCAACAGACTAAAGACAGGAGTAAAGTATTATTATTCATTTTAAGAGGAACATATTTAAGATAATTTAAGTCATGTWTAAGGTCACATGAGAAGTCAAGCCCATTTTTATCAAGGAATTAATATCTGTCACTTTCTCTGGTTAGCAGAAGGTTGGTTTCAAGAACTATTCTCTGCTACTTCCTGACTTTTAGCTAGGTCATCTTGATATATGCAGATATTCCACTGAATTTAATGTAATTATTCTCATGTAGCTTTAGGACCCCTTTCTGCAGCTTGACAGTGAGAATATTTAGCTCTGTGCTTTATGCATTTGTCTGCCAACATTCCAATATGTTGCTGCTATCATGAAAAATCAAGGATTCTGTATCCTGGAGCAGAGCCACACAGAGAAGAWAGCTATAGTGATACAATACATCTGGTTAGAGCAAAACACACGTTCTTGATCTTTCTCAAAAAATATATATTTGCTAGGTACTTAACAGTAACCCCAGAGCATGTTAATTTGCTTGGTTCACTGCCTACAGATATATGTCTCCAGAATAAATACTGCTTCAGCTATTTCAGGGTAAATTGATCTGGGTGAATGGCACTATTTTTGTAAAGACTACTTAATAAAAAGTAACTTTCACAGGTGAAGTATAAATCCATTAAAATATAGTGTTTGGACAGGTTTGGGGGCTTATTTATTTGGGTAAGGGGSCGTCTCTTTTACTAGTAAGCTAGCATTAGYTGCTAAGATGTTAACTTCAGGGTTRTAAAAAAACATTTTAGCAAATGTGGTGGTGGTAATAATTCTGTAACCACTTCCTCCCTGTAATTTTTAGGGCCAGTGTGAGGTCAAGTGGTTTACACATATATTACTTGTAAGTCAAGCAGGAAAAAAAAATACAGCTTMTTGAAGAAGTATTAAGTTGTATGCATTTGATACATTGTGTCAGAGTCTATTTACTTTTTTTCCCCTGTGACAAATTCAGAGAAATTCTGTTGGATCCAGCTAAAGTGCTCTGAAGCTGCAGCATCTGAGTAAGAAGAGTCGCCCACTCTGCAAGAGATGTACGTGTAGCTGCTTTCCAACCAATCACAGGTGGGATTTACCTTGCACCTTTCACATTTCTTGTCAAAATTACAGCAGAACCTCAGGAAATATGAACCAAGTAGCCAAACTCTGTGGTGTGGGCTGGAGAGCGAGTGAGAGATGAGCTGAGAAGGAAGTATGGGGGTGGACAGCAAGGCAGAGGCAAAYGCTGCAGATGCACTCAGTCGCTCCTTTGCCCTCAGGCCAGCGTGGCCACATGTGTTGTGGTTACCTGTCCCTTCTCTGTGCTCCACATGGMTCCACAGGCTTTGGGGAGAGACTTTAATCCTTCAAGTCAACCCTGAAACATTTTGTGGGGAGTGAAAGGCCAGACTAGGAGAAAGGAGGCGAATGCTGGCTTCCACAGAGTTGTTGTCCAGCAGTCTTTGCCAAGGAAATCTGGGGAATATTTCCTTCTGTAGAAATGTTATATTCCTACTGCAATGTAAATTKAGACAAATGCTGATTTTCTTTATGATTTCCCTAAAACCTCATTCCAGAATATACATATGTTTTATTTTTCCTGCCTTTTGTATTCTGGCGGTGATTTGGCAGAAGGTAGCTTGCAATGTACTTTAAAGGAAGAAAGAAAAAGAAAATTGAGAAGAAACAATGGCAAAGAAAAACTATGAAAGTCTGGGTTTGTACATTACATTTTCAGAGCCAAGTTCTCTTTTAGGTGGAAATTCCCCAGAGGGAAGCTTTTTTCCGAACACTTATTTGATATAAGAAATATTGGGTGTAGATTAAACAGAGTCCTTGAGACAGAGCTGTTTCACCTCTGCCATGCTCAGAGAACATGCAGCATGAACTCCAACTTGCCTGCAAACGACTGGGGGAACAAACATCTCTTGTGGCTGGAAGAACAAAATTAACCTGCGTGTGAAACTGGCTAGAGAAGACACTYATAAACTGGATAATATTTGTACCACAACACTACTTCTGTGCTAGCCATTCATTTTCCTCTCCTTAATAAGGGCAGGAGTTAAAACACAGGGAATGAACAAGCATTTCACAATTAAAGGTGAGAGTAGGATGACAGCATACAAGGGAAAAGCCYGTGGCATTGCTGCTGATAATGAGTCTCCAAGAGCTTGAGTCTGTCAAGTGCTTTCACTGGAGCTTCACTTTCTGAGGAAACTGCTAAATGCCATCTCTCTTGATTATACCATGGAAATGGATTTCTTTTCAAGCTCATTTTCATACTAAATCATAGAAACTAAGGGAGTGCTGAAGTACAAAATTACAGATTTTGTGAAGGAAGGTGGAAGTACATCAGGGCTTCTTGCCATTTCAGTCTTCTTGTACAGTTCAATATCTATTTGTATAGCTAACAATAAGACAATCGTATAAAAATGGGGAAAATTGATATGAATGCAGGGATAATCCAGACAAATTCTGAACAAGGACTAGAAGCATGATATGATCTAATGCTCTTCAAGGTGCTGCAGTCCTTCATTTAGCATTGACATTTATTACCTCAGCAAGTATTGGCAATAGCAGCTTTGCTTTCTGGCCAGATGCATYGTGGTGCATGGTATTTTCCTTGTGACACCACTTGTTATAAACAAAGGAGATGGAAGATAAAAGCTACAAAAACAGTCATATCAAGGAATTGCTCCCTCAGACTACAGGGTGATGGTTACTGTGCTGTTATAGCTCCTATAAAATGTAACAGGATGCTTTAAATCCCAGAGCACAATTTCTGTAAATATGGTTGTTGGGGGAAAAAAGAAGGCAGAAAGCAATCTTAACATGAAATACTATCAAARTGGGGAAGAGTTGATTTAGATACCAAGTTTATTCATTTCAGCACCGATGTAATCTACTCCCATCAGCTCTGAGGCATCCCTTACTTTAGGATTTCTAGAAGACATGGCRTGTAGAAGAGTAGTAAACCAGCCTGCTGCTCAGAAATGGTACTCAGATAAATYCACATGCCACTACAGTGCTTTTACAAAAGGTGACAGTGCCATAATAAAAAGATTAAAATGTCAGGGAATATGTCAAAACGCTTCTTTAAAATTAAACAAATAGTTGCTCATTGGTTACACAGAATCAAGCTTATTTCTCAGCTGACATTTCGTTTAAGCCCTTTTCCAGTCTTTGAGATCAGGTAGTATACATATGAAAAATATTTATTGCATTCTGCGGTGCACTGCATGCAGACARCCCAATATCTATGTGTCCATTTCAATAAAACAGGAACATTGCTAAAGTTCCTTTATTTACTGATCAAGCAAAACTACTAAGGAAAAAAGAAAAACAAACATTCCCAGACAAAGTAATAGCCAAAATCTCTGATGTGCAGTGTTAAAGCAAAACTAGTTTGTAAAGAAGGACAATTTTTTTTTTTTTTTTAATTAGAATGTGTACTTAGGAAAAAAAAATAGCCCATAATTCTCCTTCAGCTGATGGCTGRACTTAAATGCATATTTTAATTCTATTTGTAGATGTCCAGAAGTATTGGMAGGGATTCAAAACAGCCACAACTGAGCAGAAATCCTACCATTTTTGAAGGCCAAATTTTGGGCCGTGTAAAATGATGGCATAGTGGATATAGGAAATATCTGTAATTCCTTTCAAAAACTTGAAAGAGCAAGAAAACCTGCCTTGGTTTCCCTGCTTCACTGTGCAATAGAGTTTATCATAATGTTCATCCTGAGCATATTTATTGCTTCATATGCAAGCACAGAGAATTTATCGTTTAAAGATGAAATGAGATAATTACATATGCCACTTCAATGGTCCTTGTTTTCTCCTCGCTGGATTTTCAAACAAAATCCAAAAGGAAGCTCAGACAGGCACAAGCTGTGAGAGAAAGGAGCTGATCTGTTCCCCATGAAGGAGGAACAGAGCAGCTTGTTCACTTCAGTGTAAGCTGTAACACAGTGCAGGGTGTCCCTCCCTTCCATGCGCTTTCCCAGCCAGTGGCTGCCATAAAGAACTCTGCAATATTGTCATGTTGCAAGTGCACTAATCATGGCTCACATTTGGCTGATAGCATATACAGCATAAATGCCTGTTATGGCCACAATAACAGTTTCAGTACAGGAGCCAAGACAAGGAGGAATAAGAACTGAAGAAAATAAGGCTGTTATACAGAGATCATTCTACTCAATGGATGAAASTCCAGCTCCAAGAAGCTGCTTTTCCTTTTGCAAAAACCTAATCAAACCTTCACTGTCTCTTGTTGAGGTGTGTTTCTACAGCACCATTATTTCTTCTCTAGATCAATGGTTGAATTGATTTATCTGGCTTTTTGATATGACTGTCATTTATTAAAATAGCAAACAGATATGGGAGCAGACAGAACAATCAAAAAGAGGTAACTTGAGAGGAAGTGTGCAAAACATAAATTCATTTTATGAAAAAGGTCCTATTAAAAAATTCCCTGTGGTATTATTTTTATATATACTATACAGTTGCGTAGAGAATTGTAATGTAGAACACAAAAAAAAATCACATAGAAATAAGGTGACATTTASTGGGAATAAATGTTTTGTTATAACAAATTCTAGGATGTTCTATTTTATTACTTTAGAAATACAGCCAACCACCTTGAAGTATACACCTCAAAAAGGTGCTAAGCAGACCATTTCAGTTGATTATTTTCAGTTTAACAGTGTAAACTTTAGTGCCTTTTTAAAAATTTGAGATGTCATTGCATATTATGAATATAAAACCCCCAGACCTATAACTACATGCAGTTGTGTAGTCAAGGAGAAATGCGAGTCAACAGAGTAAGCCTAATTTGTCAAAACAGAAATTTCCTACTTCCACCTGAGTTGCCACAAAAAAAAACAGATTTCAAGAACAGACAACTGTTCATTTTATCACTACTTCTCTGACCATAATTTGAAAAGGTAGCCATATGTGCATGTAATTTTGCCTTTTTAGCATAAGAAACTCGGGAAACAATTTTTCTCAATCTTCTCTCTGTTCCCACACAAATAAACTAAGTTTCCTATGAAGTGCTCCTTTTACTTCCTCTTTAGCTGAACACACACTGGTGTGGTAACCTGATCATGCCTAAGCAAAACCCCACAAACCACTTTCTTCTACCTTTTCTTTGSAGAGGGGATCATAGCACAGGGAGGCAAATTTTGCCATCCTTTATTATGCCAAGTAGGTCCTGACCTTTCTCATTGTCCCCTGGATGCACAGGAAAGCAGTGGTAGCATGCAGAGGAGCAATGACAGGAGTAGCAGCAGCAGGACACAGCTGTGCGAGAAACTTCCCAAAAAGTCCCAAGAAAGAAGGGAGAGGAGTGCTGTGGAACAAATGGTGCCTAACAGTAACACTTCCTATCCTATAACATGCTTTTTCAGCCTCTTCAGCTCTTCCATCTGGAGCAAAGTTTGCAAGCTGGATGTCCCAGTCTCCCTACTCTCTATTGAAGGGTGGTGCCCCTACAGAGCCTGTTCTGTCACCATGCTTCCACCTAAATCCACACACCTTATTTACCTAATCCTGGTAAGACTTCCCATACCACAGGCATCTGTTTGGTACCTGATGGATGGCTCTGCAGCCCAATGCTGGATGGGTAGGTGCAAATGGATACACAGKTTAAGTAATGTGTTCATAAAAAACCCAATTAAGATCAAAATACCTTCCACAAAGTTAACATGAAAAGTGATGTGTTGAGTTAAATTACACTGAGGAATAAATGGCAAATGGCTGCTTATCTCTCTAAGTGGGGCTTTCATGAATAATCCAGCATGCTTGTTAATGATAATGAAAGCGCCTGTRCTTTATGTATTAGAATTACTTCTCCCTTAGCTTTTGCAGGCTAAAAGCTTTGCCTATTGTTGCACACCAGGCCACAATGAAGAGCAGCTAAGCAAGGCTTGATTTTATGTTGACAGTCTACTACAGTTAGAGGTGAGTTCTGATTATTTGCTTTCCCACAAGCCCACAAAACATGGTACTGCACATCTATGTCATAGTAAAAATATATTTTATATTTCTCAGCTAACAGCTATATTTTAATAACACATATCTAAAAGTTAAAACCAGCCAAAAATCTGTAAAAAGCCACTCTATCAGTTACGTCTATGACACTGGCCTGGTGGAGTCATTAAAGGAGAGGCCTGGCTTTAAATTCAAAATTCAGCTGATACATGTAGTATCCTATTACTTTTAAAGTTTGCATCATGAAGGATGAGGTCAAGTACAGAGCTGGTGGAAAGTAATCAACTCTTTTTATAGAAAAAAATACACTGACAGAAATAATCCTGCCGAATTACAAAAGGGAAAGCAGTGTGGAGATGGAAACAGASTATAGGTTAGTCAGTTTATTAAGGCT
Source organism: Malurus melanocephalus (assembly GCF_030028575.1). Lineage (NCBI taxonomy): Eukaryota > Metazoa > Chordata > Aves > Passeriformes > Maluridae > Malurus > Malurus melanocephalus. Next base: position 891,873 of record NW_026623497.1, on the reverse strand, counting down.
TCTAGAATTTGTAGCTTACCCAAGAGACATTTTAGTTACAGGCTAATGAACTGGAAAAGATATTTGAAGAAAAAGGATATCCTAGTTGATATAGTTCACAAAGCATTAGTTAAGCTTCATGAGTCTGATGGACAACAAATTATTGTTGAAACAGCTCAAATCTAAAGAACATTTTTCTGTGTCATTTGTTTCAACTTGTTCTTCTTTGTCACCTAAAATCAAGAAAGCAGCTCTGCARCATGCATTTATGGCCTACATCAGTGACAAGTTTACTCTCCTATCATCTCCCTCGTGCTTCTTTCCTGTCTGAAATCAAATGGGCAGGGCCCATCTCTCTCAAACAATGGCAGATTTAAGCTGGAACRGCCTGCTGTTCACTAATTTAAGACCATTTCATGTTGCTCTGGCAGCATAGAAGAGCCTTAAAAGGATGAAAAAGGGAAACTTACTACTTTAGTTGCCTTGTTATATTGCCTGTGATGTATGATCAGAGTAGCCAACAATCCAGACTGAAATGTTCACAGTTACAATTTTATTGCATGCACAGTATTGCTACAAATATATAACTGGAGATATTTGRTCCTGTTGCCAAGAGCATGGGAAGATTTTCTAATTACAGCATGGTCTCTACAGCATTCCCTGAGCTGTAAGATGGGAACCTGCAAATATAGCATGGCCTGCAACTAGAAATTGCTTTGCCCTGTTATGGACCAACACAGAATCTTAGAATGGTTTGGGTTGGAAGGGACCTTAGTGATCATTTAGTGTCTGCTRTAGGCAGGGACACTTTCCACTAGACTAGGTTGCTCAAAGCTCCATCTAAMCTTGAACTCTTCCAAGGATGGGGCATYYACAGCTTCTCTGGGCAACCTGTCCCTGTGACTCACTACCTCCTTTGGTTTAARATTGRCTCTCCTTGTCCTGTCACTATYTGCCCATATATAAAGTMATTTTCCCTCTTTTTTATAARCCAGTCCAAGTGCTGAAATAATGTTATAGAAGAACATAAGCAAACCACACTGGAGTGTATAAAAGATCCAAATACCTTAGTGTTCTGTTTCCACCTATGGTCAAATGCTGCTGCCTGAAAAGCAAGGTCCTCCTGTGAGCCTCTCCTACCATTCAACCTTTGGCATCTCAGGCAATTCCTGAAAAAGAGGTTGTTCCTGGCCACTGAGCACTCTTTCACAGATTTTCCTTAAAGAAGTTCTTGCATGCAATCATGCAATCTTCACCCCAAATGTCTGTAAACCATCAGCACATACAAGGGAATTCCTCAGGTCTATTACCACATCCTTTATTTCAAATTGACGTTCTGTTAGCTCTATTTCCTGCCTTTTTGTTCTTGTAGTGGATGAAGCTGTGAACCATCAATCATTCTGTGCTCTGTAATGTCACTCACTGGTCTACATCCCTCTGGCATTTCTCTTTTCATTCTGAAGGATTCTCGTCTGTTTAATCCTGCCTTCAACTGAAGCTGTCCAATAACTTAGACAAGCCTGTTGCCATTTTCTGAACTTTCTGCTTCTTCTAGATCCTTTCAAATGCAAGGACCAGAAGAGTATGCAGTGTTCAGTACTCAGAGGTGGGAAATCAGTGCCCATTGTGTTGTCTGCCATTTTCCTCACAACAGTACAGCAACTAGTGGATTCATTCTGTCTGAAGGAAAACAGCCTCTCTTTAAGATATAATTTCTACATTAACTTTTTTKACTACAGTTGGGCACTGACCAGAAATTTTCGTAAAACTGTCTACATTACAAACTTGGAATCTTATTCTCCAGTACCACTAGTAAATAAGAGTTTGTATAAACTTAGGGATATTTTTTATTTTCACACTTGAGTTACTTTAAATTTCACTTGCTATTGTGTTATTTGTAATATCATGGGATCTTTTGCCAAAATTTCTTTCTTACTGTCTCACACCAGTTAATGTTATCTGCAAAGTTTTCCATATCACTGCTCATCACCTTTCCTAGATTGTATATACTACACAGCATAGATCCTAACACTGATCCTGAAGACCTATCCACTGTMTCTTTCCACTGCAAAATACAYTTAYTCCCATCACAGAATCAYRGGATAGGTCAGGTTGGGAGGGACTACAGTGGGTGGTCCAACCTGCCTGCTCAAGCAGGATCATCCCAGAGCACATRGAGCAGGATTGCATCCAGACAGTTATGGAATATCTCCAGTGGGAGGGACTCCAGAACCTCTCTGGGCACCTGTTCCAGTGCTCAGTTATCTGCACAGTAAAGAAGTTCTTCCTCATGCTCAGGTAGAACTTTCTGTGCATCAGTTTCTGCCCATTGCCTCTTGTCCTATTGCTGGRCACCACCACTGCTTTTCAGTGAAAACACAACCTCAGTAATTTGCTTTTTACATTAATGTTGTAAACTCTTTTCCATATTGCAATTTGGAAAAGAAACTAAAACTAAACAAAAAAAAAAATGCAAAGAAGCAGTCTAGAGATTTCCTTCCTATAACTGTTTCTTCTTACACTCTGCCATGGAAAGGAGTGATTTGACCCAAGGACATCAGAGGAGGGAAGGACTTCAAAAAGCTCTTGTCAGTGGCCCAGCTCAGTTCCCACTGAAAGAATTGAGTCTGCTGAGTCTACTGAAATCAGCCAGCTGATGAGCACTTTTAAAAACACATCTTTTCCTCAGACAGACAGTGGTGGAGCCGGGCACAAAATTTCTGAAATTTACTTTGCCTAGAGGGAAGTCAGCAAGTCCTGTCACTGAAATTGCATTGAAGGACAGCTCTCTTCTTTTCTTGTTACCATACCCTGATGAGAATTCAGTGCAAAGATTAGTGATAGCAGCATGGCTGGACATTTTTAGGGCACAAATATGCTCTTATGTAATCAGATTATTTAATCTTTTTATGAAGATGCATTTCTTTATCATAAGAAGATACAGGGTTTGTTTGCTACAAGAAGTAATTGTCCTAATTTATTAATAGAAGTCTGGCTTTTTTACTCRGAGTTAAGATTTTTATGATTCCTGAGCCAGTGACGCCCAATAATTATATCTGAGATTTTGGCTCCTGTTGATACAGTGCTACTGTATTAGAAAGATTACTTTTATATATTAGTGAGCCAAAGAAGGTTTTTCTTTTATGAATACTGAACTTCTGATAGGTTTTTTGAATTAATAACAGTGGGATTAATGCTTTGAAGACATTTTTATTAAAATTATGATTCGCTGGACATTATGCAGCAAGGCTGGTTGAAAAGTAGGATGTTTGTTGGAGAGGAAAACCACAGGTTTTTTACACTTGTTTTAATTGTGATTTCACAAAAAAAAAGTCAAAAAGCTCCCAATTTTACATGAACCAACATACCACAAAATATTTTGATATGGCTCCAATTCTTTTCTAAAGATGCAAAAGAGGGTCTTCCCTGCAAAAGACAGAGCCAGCCCCTGCCCAAACAGTTCAGATGCTGTTAGCCTCTGTACACAGAAAACAAAACACGTGCAGCAGATGTAAAGGCAAGAGTGCAGCAGAGCAAAGGCAGGGATTTGGGCTTGCTATTCACCCACCTTTGATTTGCTTTCAAATCATGTGGCTTGGAGTTTGTGTCCAACTTCAATTTTGGATAAAGGTCCCATAATTTTTAGCTGCTGATCTATCAGAAACTTATTTCCCTAGAGTTTCTTCTGGTTTATTTTTTTCTAGATCACTGGAAAGTGATGCTCACCTTCTGAGGTAAATTCTGAAGACTTATAAAATTGTCCAGATTTCCTTAACTACTGGAGTCTTTCCACACAGGAGATGATCAGAGAATTTCTAAAGGGAGTCTAAACCACTGGAGATCAGATGCTTTGAGGTATTGCTATGGACACATCAGACACTTTCAATGTATAGAAAGTTTTAACTATGGAACACACTATACAATAAATATTCTGTTCATTTTTACTTTTACATTTTGCTACCATTTGCAGTCCAAGTGCTTAATAATGGTTTGAATGAGATGAAAAAAATGCTTCTCTAGGTAAACATTCTTGATAATGCTAAATTCACAGATACTTCCTCTTCTATAAATATTACTCCTGTTCGATTCTTTTTTGAGATGTTTTGATCCTATTGGTTACAAAGAACGTGCATTCTTGAGCAAAAGAGATTTCCCYAGGGGCAGGATAACAGTTAAATGAAATGTAAATGCAGGGATGGCATTGAGATGTCATATAGCACAATACTATAAATATTTTAAGTCACTCCACATTCTGTGCTATGATGCACGTGAAACTGACCCAAATTTACACTGTTCAAGTGCAGAATTATGTGATGCAAGTGSTTTACAAATAGCATGAAGTTCCAATATGTGCACACTACCCAGAGAGAGAACGTTATTTCGGGATAATATTTCCAAACCAAWTGGCAGTTGTGTACATTTCCTCTGCATTGTCCAAGTCCAGAAATAAGGAAACTGTTGCCATTTACTAGTTTTGATCTCTAAGGGTGCATCCTTGGCCAYAGCTTTTACCCCAATTTAAGAGATAATATCAGTACTTTGGTTTGAAAATAATGGGGAAATAAGGTTATTATTGCAACCACAGCTAGCCAGGGAGACCTTAAAACCTAATCAAAAAAGTGTTAGGAAGGATTCCCAAGTAAGAGAATAGTGTTCTAAAAGTAYGTTTTCTTGGTTGGTTACACATTTAAATACACAGACAATGCCCCAGATCTGCTGGATCTCAAGTCTATGTGTTCATTCATGCCTAGCAAGGACGATCAGCAAAACACACTTTCTACAGTTATTGAAGAGAGAACAGGGGATGCTAACTTCTGCTCCTCCATCTCACAGCTGTTCTTCTCACCTGTGCTTCTGCTCAGAAGAAAAAAAAAACCCAGAAAACAACCTTCTGTTGWAAGAAACAACTCTATGTACTATATATTGCAAAACAAATGTTCAAATATCCATGACATTGACATGTATTATTAAGTACTTTTTTTTCCTGATTAAATTTTCATCTCTAAGACCTTGATTTCATTTTGTTGGATTCATGTTTTTCAAAACCTGCAGTTGTTTTACACAAAGCTACAGATAAGTTGTCCTTTTAAAAATCCAGAACATATCTAATCTGAAACAGTCCACTTTTCATGCTAAGGGCTTTTTTACAACTACTTAACCTCTTGTCCTGATTTACATAAAAGGTTTATATGCCACCATCAAATTTCATGGCAATTTACTTTTTCTTCTAYATAGGAGTGAAGTAGCAATCTTCTTTTTTGAAGTTTTCTTTTTTTTTCTTTAAATTGAATAACAAATCGGTGGTTTTGTAACACAAAGTGAATATCCAGCTGATTGAAAAGGCTCAAAATGATTACTTAAGAAATTCTGTATACCTCTTTTTTTCTTTTTTTTTATTTTTAAGAAATGCCCCTTTTCTACTAAATGGTTCCTTGAGATTAAAGCAGTATTGCTGAAGTGGCTTTGGATATTGATTTACAATAGGGCTGCATATTGTTTGAAAGAAGGGAGTTTGGAGGGCAGTAGTCAGAGCAAAACTGCTATGGCTTTTATAAAATCAATAACATATTGCAAAAAGCCCTGTGCTACAGAAGGGCTCAAGCTCCCTAATGGGAGGCCCAGTGGCCTTCAATCTTGTGCCTCACTGTACCTGGTGTTTGAACTTCTGTCTCTGGACAATGAACATGGGGGTGGTTCAGGCCAGCACTCATCATCTCGCAGCTGACTCAGGATGAGCACACAGGGCACGGCCAAAGCACAAGAAATCAATCACTGCCAATCTTCTGTGCCCAGTCTGGGGAGCTAAGCCTGTGCAGAATTCCAGGAAGGTGATGCTCTGCAGAGGATTTTCCACCCACTCCTTTCAGCATAATCTCCCACTTCACCTGTAATCCCCACGCCTCATTAYGGCCAGAAATAGTAAATCTAAATCCCTTCATTGTACAAGTAGACCTTAAACAGATACGTTCCTCCTCCTCACAGCAACCTGAACCCACAGTGCTAAGGAGGGAAAA
>NW_026623497.1:883248-885715 GCF_030028575.1 Malurus melanocephalus | reverse complement strand
CCCACCCCTGACTCCCCCTTGGCTTTTGTACAGGACAGCATTGACCACCACTTCAGTTCACTCCAGAGTCCTCACCACACCAACAGAATATAAATGACTACACAGAGAAGAATTGATGTGGCAGAAAGAATTTCCACCAGGAAGGRAATGGAGAGAGGAGAAACCTTGCTTTTTCTCTCTTACTCCTTCATACAAAACCTGGACGCAGTCAGCAGCCATGGAGAAGCAAGCCCAGGGCTTTGTCCAGCAGCTACTTCCCATCTCCTTCTCTATGCTTCTGTTTATGAAATTGTAATGATAGTAGTAAAACAAATGCAAATAAATAATGGATGGATGARTACATCTTGGGATGAATAAATTATGGCCATCATGATGACTTTCAAGAGTAAGAGTTATTGCAGTTCATGCTTGAGAGAGGCTGTCATGGGTGGTTTCTCCTGGACCTGCCAGCACTTGCACAGTGGTGCTGCAGGGAGTGGCCAGCATGGGCAGGGACAGGGACAGGGACAGGGACAGGGACAGAGATAGGGTTTGCTGCTGAAAGCAGGGTGATAGGAGAGGCAGTGTACTCCAGGTAGAGCCCTTATGGAAGCTAGCACTACAGAATGGAAGAAAATACACATTTCAAAGGAAAAAAAAAAAACAAGAGTCCAGATTAGTCCAAAGTACCCCTACACTTGGTGCTGGCACACAAAGAGAGCTGAGCAAGGCATCCAAAACCAGTGATTTCTCAGTAGCCCTTCTCCCAGCCACAGGCCCAGCCTCACAAATGAATCACTTCACTTTCCTTTTTTTTCCTGTGGGGTTTTCCATCTCTTTCCTTGTAGCTGAAGGAGAAAAATTAAGATTGTCTGCTGGTATAAAATGTCCATGGACTTCAGTTTTTCCCAGAAGAGGATCAGATATTGACTCAGCAATACCAAATAATAAGATCAGATATTTTCCCCTTTCAGAGATGGCAGAAACAATTGCAGGGTTTCTGATAAGGGATTTGAATGAAGCACAAGCCTCAAAATACTCTGSACCATCTGGTTTTTTGCTTCAAAACAGGAATGAGTCTGAACCAATTCCTGATTCCTCTTTGTTGGGCTCTGGCACTGTTAAGCCATAAATTCCTTTCTGCATCCAGTGTTATGGAAAATGAAATTTAAGCACCTGAGACAAGGGGAAGAACTATTATAATTGATATACTTCAGCTATGTCCTTAATTTAGGTGTACCTAAGGAACAGGAATTTCTCAATGTACATAATTTCTTACAGTCTTTATCAAGCTGAGATTCGTCTCAAAATGTCCTGCCACATGTTTCCCACATTACATTACAGTGCTCAGAGAAGACCTTGGGTCTTCTTCCTCCACCTGTTCAATACTAACAAAGTACTGGGCAAGAATTAATGGAGCAGACACTGAACTACCATCTCAGTACCTTGTCCACGCCTTTATGATATCCATGTGTGTCCACAACTTTTAGTTTAAAGCCACTTCTACAATGTCATCAAATTCAAAACAGAAAAGGGAATATTAGTTTTTCTGCTCCTTAACAAAAGYCTCTGTTCTCTGTTGCATCTTATGAGCTTTGACATTTAGCTCAAAGAGATTTACCTCTTACTTGCTTGTAAACTCTCCAGTGAAGAAGGAAGTAATTTTCTCTTCAGAAACCTGATGGACTTTAAACTGCTCAGTGCATCCCAAGACACTTGTTTAGTTTCTTCTGGTAGCTTCATTGACAAAAAAAAAGATAAATTTCAAGAAGGCAAAAAGTATTTCAAATTTCCTGATCCTTTTGTTGGCTATTAAGCGCTCATCATCACATTACTCTTTTATTTTTAAGTCTTCAAAGTTCATGTCTGTATGGCCATAGAAACTCTCAACTAAATTATCTTTTAAAAGCTCTGTCTTTAAGGTTTAAAATTCTCCCAATGAAGATTCACAGTGAATACGACTTTCCCAAGTCTTGTGTATGTTAATGAGAAAAATAACAGTATTTGTAATACTTGTAAAAATACGCTACTACTACTATTAATAATAGAAAAGGATTTTTTACCAGATGCTCTGTAGTAACTTCAACAGTTAAAAAATATCCAGACAGGTTACCTTTTGCTGCAGAAACATCTGATAGCCAAACAAGCTCCAAGTTAACCTCCARTGCAGTTCTGATTACTTCCATTGATGGCATCATGGATAATGAAGCACACAATTTTCTGCAGTTTCTAGGTTCTTAAATCCAAAAATACTGCATAACGGTAAACACACAAAAACCATACACACTCAAGCAATAGAGTTTTGTTTCAAAATCATTTGTGTTACTGAGTATGTAACTTAGTGGCCTGAAACAAATACTACTTAAATTTCTTGATATCTCTAYTAAAAAACTTAATACAAAATGTATTTCTAGGTAAGGTTGCTCTTACCTTTGTGACCTAAAACATCTGCAATGTTAGATTTTAAATACAGGAAGAATTTGCCTGG
>NW_026623497.1:845450-883208 GCF_030028575.1 Malurus melanocephalus | reverse complement strand
GGAAATCAAAAAGTCAACCCTGAATATTTCAATTTTTTCTGGTTTCACTTGGATGGTTTAGACAGAAGGTAAGAACGAAACAAAAATGTAACAAGAACACAAGAACAAAACATCCCAAGTCTGATGTAAAGACTTTAGGGAAAAAACTCTACTYATTTCTTTATTTGGGTCATATGTTATTGCTTATCCATTATTCATTGTCAAAGACTACCTGGTCTAGAAGTGTTTCATCTGTTTCACTCAAACTGAAACATCCCATTTCCTTGTACTGTACATCATTCAGWCAGTGCTCCCTTTCAGAGCAACCTAGAATTTAAGACACAAATATRAGGGTTTATCCATGTTTGCTGCAGCTTCTGGAGTACAAAAACACTGAAGAGAAGCCCAGCAGCCTGTTTCCTTTCAACAAAAGCTGATTAATGTTGGTAGCTCACATATGAGGATTGCTTAATGGTGCATCAAAACCTTTTCAAAACAGATGCAAGATTGGCAACCAAGTGTGTGAGTGATTTTGGTTTGGGGTACAGGCAGGTGACTAAAACTATTCATTGTCTGACAACTTACTTTCTGCCTCACTTATGTATTGATTTCTGCCTGAGCTGCTTCTAGACAAAAGCAGCTGCAATGTGTGCATTTTCACCCCATGTTGTGGACGCTTCACTTCTTGTCAGATTTTCTAGAGACCACTCAGCCCGGATATGCATTTTAGCTAAAGCAGCCACTGATGCAGATGGAGAATGGACTTGGAATGGTATCTGGCACAGTGGAAAGTAGTCTCTGTGATAAATACATCCAGCACTTTAGACACTTTAGATTCCTCTGAGACAGCTGCAACATCTTTGAGTGATCRCTGCATCGTCAAGCTGCAGATCAGAGGTTAATTGGAAAGTTTGCTAATGCAATAATTGTACCAGGGCTAGGAAGAACAGCCCTGTTCCTTTGCACCATTTTACTTCAGATGCTCCAACCCGCACTTTCACAGAGAAAACCCATTGATGTCTAAAAGCTGAAACAAAGTATCGTACTTGTTGGTCTATTCTGACATCTATAAGGAATTGTTTCCAAAATTGGTTACAGATTTTATTTTCCTTTATTTTCTATTCAGATTAATTAAACAGATCAAAAGCCCATCAAATTAAGTGAGAATTAAACATGAGCTTCTCCTCAGCMAAAAAGGAAAAGACAATAGAACTGAACTCAATGGTAATTCAAATCACAGGTAAAAACTAAGATGTTTTCCTTAGGGGATTTTCTTYATGTATTAAGCAGCCAAATGGTTTAACAAGTTCTGACACGTGTGTTAGTGCCAGATACCTGCACAGCTGGCACGCTTGTAAACAAGCAGGTGCTCTTCTTCTACTGGGCTCAGTTTATAAGGAAAGAAAAAAAATAATAATAAAAAAAAACATTATTTTGGGCTTGAGATTTTGAGGTGCAAAGGACAAACAAATGCTGATGAACTCTTTGCAGGAGGGGTTTCACACTTCTCTGTGGTTAGAGGCTTTCCTCTGGAGCTCAGAGAGCACAGGTTCCCCAAACCAGCGCAGCACCGCAATGCTTTTTTTGCTTTTTCTAGCAAGTCAGGAGCCACAGGGTTTGTTCTGCCTGTTCTGACAATAATTATCAGAAACTAAGTGTAAAGGCAATAAAATTTGACCAGTATGCAAAAAAAAGGAGTGTATAATTGTGTTTGATTCAGAAATAAATCTTTATTTAGACCCACCTCTACTGCAAAAGTGATTMCCTGAGCATGAAACAGCTAATTTTCTGGGCTCTGAATATTACAGAGACTGGAAAATGCACAGCATACTGAAAAATATTAAATTGCAAGACCATACAATAGTAATCCTGTTTCCATTTTAATGTAAAAAAGTTGAAGGCAAGGAGCATACCTCGTAATATCTACCAGACTCTTACTGTAGATTCTCAGCTATTACCTGAAGCTGTGAATTTTTAAATGTTTTCTGTGAAGAACAAAAATCATGAATCTGAAGTATCAAATGCCTTTCTTTGTAGGAAGGAGAGATTTATCTGACGATTGTCATGCCAAATGTGACTGATATGTCAAATAAGCATGGTGCTGGCCAAAAGCAGGGAAAATCAAAGCTCCATCCCTGACAGAAATGTGCAACCAGCTACCCTCTGCTCTCATTCCTATACAGGAAACCAGGATTCTGCTCAGCAAGAAGTTTTGGAATTCTGTAACAAATCCTTTATACAGTGTAATGCAGTAATGCTTCCTTCTTGAAGTCATTATTCTACAACCTGAAAGTGTTTTCATCAAGGGTAGCCCAAAGGCCTCTGGCTACASAGATTGCAAGGGAAGGAGGAGAAACTGAGTACAGAAGCTTCTTTTCCACAGCTGTGTTCATTAAAATGACAGCACTGGATATACTGAGACAGCCTACATATCCCAGCCTTGATTTTTATTCCCATTGGTTTGCTGCATACAAGGACTGATCAGAAGAAAACCTTAGGTGCTAGGTTGGGGCAGGGTTTTATCTTTAACAGTGTTTGCAAAACCAGGAAGTTCCTCACAAGTGTGTGGTGAGAGCAGGGGGCCCAAACCCTCTGCAGGCAGTGGAGAGACCCTGGGAAGGCCCTCCCTAACTGTGCACAAGGTATGGGGCAAGCTCAATCCTTCCCTCTGACTCCTGAAGTTAYRYATGTGGAAAAGAACCAGGTTTTAAYTGTAATATATCACAGCAGTCAAAACATCTGTCCAATTAAGCCTGGGATCCCTGCTGTGCATCACAGAAAGAATTTCATGTATCTCTATCTTATTAAAGTGTCTGAAAATACAATGCAGGCTYTGGCCTGCTCCATCTCCTTTGGGGTCCTCAAACAACAGACATTGAAAAATGGACCAACTTCTCTGGAAAGGGTCTCCCCACAGGCAGCTTGCAGTAGGCATAGCTTACCTACAGCATAACATCTGTACCTGAGGCAGGGAAAACAGGATGGGGCTGTGCTGCACACCAGGAAAACCTTGCTGGCATTGAATATGAGCAGAACTGTTTCTGGTTTATACCTGAAACCAGTCCTGCATCCTGTGGGCAGAAAGAAAGATGGCCAGTCAGAAAAAATACTGCTGCCTAGTCTTCTAGATTAATTTTGTTATGTCATTGGTTTTGGCAATCATATAAAATCATAAATATTATAGTAATTGTAATAGTCATTGTTTTACAATATTTTATTACCATTGTATTGATTTTTTGGTTTGTTTTCATTGTAGAGAGTGTGTTTCTGTAAATGTCTTTGTTCTTTTCAAAAAGTGATAACGTCATTCAAATTATGTTTCTGTTTATAGTTTTAGTTGTCTTCTATCTAAGGTAATAAATTAATTAGGATTTTGAATGAAAAAATATATAAAATATATATATTCAAATATAAATAATTTCAGCAACCATATAAATCTATTCTTATTTTTCACTCTACTGGTAAAAATAATGCTGAAAATTTATTACAAGAACCATATGAAAGCAATAAAAAAACGTAAAATGATCATAAAACCAATCACATATTTTATAGAAAATAGGAGTGTAAAATCACTTTGTGAGAGGCTTCTTTACCACCAAGCAATTTATCATTTAAGAAAAGACAACATTCTGCTGTGTTTAAGCATCTACTGTGTTCAACTTCTTGTGACCCATGTGGGACTGGGAATAGGTTTTATTATTTTCAATTCAAAAAGCTTTACTCATCACTGGTCATGCCAGCACAATCTTTTCGTGCCAGTGGTAGAATAATTTSTTGGTTCTGGTAAGTTTGTAGGAGTTCTCTTTCCTTTTATATTCTACAGTTTCAGGCTTTTTGCATACACCTTWCTTTAGCTGAAAATATCTCAATTTCTTAATACTCTAGGACTACTTTTTGGCCACTTTTGGGATGTGCTCAAACTTATTGCATAAACYCTACAATTTAAGAAAGTAAAACCAAATTTAATGCTATACTGCTTTGGGGAGACTTTTAATTAATTTGACCAAAATAGTATTTCAGATGTTATAGTATTCAGTATTTCAGATGTCCCTGAAGCAACTTGGAGTTCACACTCATGACAAAACCCAATGTGTGACCTAGGCTCCTTTTATTCACTTTAATAGTCCTTAATACATAGCATTATTTGATTTACGTTACAGGAAAGATCTATGAGCATCTCTGAACAGTATACTCAAACTAGATCAGCCAGGTTATTCCAGTTTATTTCCCCTGCTTTATTACAGGACACTAAGCAATGCAAACATTCTTACCTAGCACCCTTATGCCTTATTCTGTAACTCCATCCTAAAAATATGTTTGTTAATGAAAGTGAAATTCTTCTGCAGGCATGTACATAAGCTTTGTRAAATACAACATTGCATCTTCAGAGGATACTACACCCTTCTGAGCCATTTTTGTGCAATATAGTCAAATGAATTTTTTTCTGTCCAAGCTCTACTCTTGTAATAGCATGTGCTGTTCTTTTGAAAATGCATATAACTATTCATCTTGGCAAGCTAATAAAGTGCAGAGCTGAAACCCTCYTGATTTTTTTTTTTAATTTTACAGTATTTAGTGGACTACAATTCTGTTTATTACTAAGCTAATTGTACATTATTCTCTCCAGATAAAGAACAGCTTAGTAAAAAAACCAGTACTGCAGACTACCCATTGTACAATTTCTTTTTAAGTTGCAGCCTATGACAAAATAGAAGGAAGGACTTGTCACTCTTAACATGAATGCATTACTCTTAGACTGCTGCAAAACAGTCCCTGTGATGGGGAGAGGAGAAGTGGGCACAGGAGGAAGTAAAGGGAAAGGAACCAGAGGTGCAAAACCTTTCATTTCTCATCAAAAAGAAGTAACTGTTGTTCACATAAAAGCATACTGCTTTGAGGATATGAATATCAGTCCCRAGAAAATTGTAAAAATATCAGGCTGGAGCATACCTTCTCTGAAGCTCAACATTTACAGAATGTGTTTTCTCCCTTCGCTAATTTTCTTAGTTCTTGGCTGTCTTCCCAGGCAGTAGTTTCTCGGSCTGGTGTGTTGTGATCTAAATGCTAGGCTGGGTTATAAGCTAACTTAAAATGCAAAGTAAAAACCAGAGCTTTAAAGTCAGCCTTTCCTATCTATTAAATGTACTGTTTCTCCTAAACAATCTGTGAATTTGCTCCCAGCAGTCACCCTGTTTCCCTGTGCAATTATTCCGTTAGTGTTCTAAAAGACCTGTGTGCAGTCCTGAGATCCTTCACTCCTCACCAAACTCCCTGTTGGCATCTCTGGAAATTTTATTTCACTAAGGACTGGTGGTACAAAACCTTCACAGTCTGTTTTTTCTCCCTCCCAAATCACCATGTCTGAAAACCTGAATACAATTTCTTCYAGACTGTCTCAGGAGAATTTAAGCAAGTGTCTGCTTGTCTTCTTGTCTTCTTTTTTTTCCCCCCATAGAAATAGTCATAATAAAACATCATAGCAAATCTGGACTTATTCCATTGCCTTTGAAKGAGCTAATCTGCATTTACCCCTGTMTTACTGAGCTGAAATCCAGCTCCATGGGACTACTTGTGTGAAAATTTGGTCCTTGAATAGTGTCATAAAATTGTTTAACAGCTACACATAAATTAGAATGAAAACACAATCCTGAGCTGAAATCTAAGCAACTGATGATATCTTTTTGCATCATGCTGTAGAGCAGGAAAAGGATTTCATGATACTAGCTGGATCAGCTCTCAAAATTACAATTTAAGCTTTGGTTTCCCACACTAATCAAGCTGTATGGGCATAAACCACTACTGGTCTTTCCCCTTTCCCCCAGGTCTGGTATATCGATAGAGCAAAAAGAGATAATGAATTGGACTGTTTGATATCAACAAACCAAACAACAGATGCTTCTGCAAAAATTTGAAAGGGACATTGCTTTATCTTCCTTAACAGACAGAGCACAGCTCCAAAAACAGATCAAACGATTTGGCGGAAGGTTCAAAGGGAAAAGACGATGATTTTCTCCATTTAGGTATTTACCTTTTAATCTTTTCTTCTGTCTTTATATTGCAGAAATAAGAATATCTCTTTTCTCCCTGTTGTGAGTTTTTTTTTCTGGAAAAAAAATGCCCTTCTGTTGAGCTCTTAACTGAAAGACAAAACTTGACAAGTCAGAGGTCAAAACTCATTCAGCTCTCTTCTTATCAGGTCTTTTGTCTGGAACCAAAAAYATTATTTTCCTAGTATTTGAGAGTCTGACTGTTGTCTCTTCCAGCAGTTTCTGGGGCACTTGTATTTTGGATGCTTGTCAAAACCTGCTTCTCATGCAACTAAGAGCATGGCAGTTCTCAAGCCTTGCAAAATCTTTAGGAGAGCTCCTAAATCACTGCTGTGGTGAGTTCGCAGCAGTACCAGGTAAAAAGCACAGGGAACTAATGACAGCACAAGCTGRAAGTGGCAATTAGAGATCTCAGAAAAGAAAAAGGAGGCAACAGTAATATAGGAAAAAAATGGATATAGGAGCAGAACCCCTTAACCAGCCTGACAGTTACATCTCTGCCTGTAAACAACAAACCAATTATTTAGAGCAGCCATTAAAAGAACAGCTAAAAGCATAGATTTTACTGAGAAAGGCAGAGGATGATAAATTATATTAGTCTTGGTAAGCAGACTCCTTTTTATTTCAGTGTCAGTCAGACTTAGTCCTTTGCTCAGAGAATCCTGAAAACAAAACACAATGTTTCAACTCCTTGATCAGGAACTACTAGTGTTATAATGTGCAAGAGGAGATTAAATTGCCACAAAGCTTTTTTCTTTTCTGATTCTTTTCTGGGTTTTTTTGGTTTTGGGGTTTTTGGGTTTTGTTTTGGTTTTTTTTTTTGTTTGTTTGTTTTTTTTTAATCTGTGTAATACTATGATGTAAATTAAAAACAAATAAAAGAAGAAAAGGTTTATCTGGGTTAACAGGCTGACCATGGGATGTTTAAGGACAGCTCTAGGTGGGGAATAGACTGCCTTCCATCCTTTTTCCAACAGGTGGTGAACCTGGCCATCGAAGCAAGTCTTGCAGGAATGCTGGAGGGACTTCAGGGAGAGCAGTTGGTTGCAATCCCAGTCTGGTCACCAGAGGAATAAACACGAGGGAATGTTGATGAGCAACAGATAGTGATGAAATGTGACAGTCTGAGGTTTCAGATGTCCTGTGTGGTGTTTGTGGTTTCTTTGAGCCCTGGAAGAGTTGCCCACAAGAGAGTAAGGAGGGTTTGGTGTAAGTGTTCCCATGCATGTTTAGGCCAGCACCAGCACAAGTACCCATCCATGGCTAGTCTATGGAACAACATGTGGTGTCAGATGTTGGTCACCATCACCCTGTAAGTGCTGCCTCAGCACTCTCATTGGTTTGCTGCTTTTCCTGAAGTCATTGATAYCCCTCAGTGGAAAGGTGACTTCTGCCTCATATGTACTATGGGAAGGTTTCTTTTTGGTTAGGCTGGCTCAGGGCTCAGCATTGAGTCAAATCTGTCCTGAGCTATGGCTGTGAAAGTAAAAAGAAAGCAATACCAAAGAGGAAGCAGGCAAAATGCCACAGCCTGTACCACTTCCAGAAAACAAGAAATATGTCAATTTGCACTAATTCTAACCAGGTGCAGAGCAAATAAACCTATTAAGATCTAATGGTGTCCTTTAATACCCTCTTTGCACTGTCAATAAAAAGAGTTGAGCAATGGTGACCTGGATCTCTCTTCTCCTTAGAGATTACAAAAGTGAAAAAAACAGTCTCCCTTTACCTAAGGTCTCTGAAAAGAGTTCATTTAATAAAAGCCTTCAGTATTCTGTGATTGTATTTATTTCTTCACAGTCCCTAAAATCCCACAATTTATGGAATAGGAATCTGCTACTTGGCACACATTTTCCCTTACAATGTGCTCTGCACAAGACTATTTCAGTAAATAACACAAAAGAAAAAAAAAAAAAAGAGATCCCTTCTCTTAATGGGTGCTTGGACCCAGATTACCTGTGTAAAACATATAAGCCCACAACAGAAAGTAAAATCTAGCCAGAAATAGGTTGGCCCTCCCTGAATTCTGGGTGATTTCTCCCTACAGTCACTTTCCTAAGTGCAATAAGCTGTTCAAATGAAAGTCTTGTTACTTAACAGGGGAGAAAGCATTTATCGACCGTTGCCAAATAATGAAGATTTGAGAAAAAAAAACTGGAGTGTACAAAGATGCTAAATATACAGATAATCTTGATAGCCCAGTATTTATACTCCTTCTTAAAATTAACTGCTAAGAATGTGATTATGTTCTAGGTACATGACCAGTTGCAGGAGGAGAAATATTGTTGCCTGGGAGCTGTAAAAAAACAGGGACTTTTATGCTTCACAGAGACAGTAAATGATATTGACTTATGTACCAGCTRAGAAGAGGGGAGTGAACCAGCAGGTTGGAGGAATGGACCTCCACTCTCCATCATTCTGTGCCTGAGGATGATGRGTGCAAGGTTGGAAGTAAGGAAAAGCTCCTCATTTCTTGCCTCTGTGCAATTAAGGCACTCCTGTGGCCCACTTAGGAGCGATTACTAATAAAAACACTTCTCTGAAAGAGCACAGWGTTTGGTCACAACAATATATACTTCAGCATAATATGGAAATTACTGTRGTAGAGAAGGTTTTAAATAAAATWAAAAATATAAATTATATTTAGAATTTTGGAGGGGGAAAAAGAGAGTGCTCAAAAAACCTTCCTTACTGTTTGCATTCCAAGAAGCCAGAATTTGTTGCCTTCTCTGTAGGCAGTTTAAGTTGAAAGGACAAGGATTCCATAAACGTTGTGACTGAACTGCCCTTTAACATCTCAGAGATGGTGACTGAGCATAAAGGYACTTTGAAAGCAGTGTCATGGGGAAGTGAATGTTTTCACTGCCTCTGTGGAATATCTTCCCTGAACAAAGAAATTCAATCTCAGAGCCTGCTACGAGCACCCTTTATTAACTTTGGTGAATGACTGAATATAATGTTTATCAATCTGAAATGGAAAAAAGCATGAAAATGCATACTGGTGCTATTGCCTACTAACACACTTGAGCGCTATGGCCCCAGCTGTCAGTGACTGCATGCAGCTTCCTACTGTTTGATTCTTTCTTCTCAGGCCAGCCATGTCACACATTCGTGAGTCATCTTTTAGAGCAGTTTTCAGAATGTCCTAGCACCAAGCTGCCAGGACCAAAAGCATCACCAGAAACTAGGACAGGCAAGCCTTGAGTCCTAGTTGCACCATGCTGCACTCAGTTGCACTCCTGGAGTGCTAGAAATGGCAGTGAAGCTATATTACTGTCCTAAACCATGGAGAAGTCATCTCCTATATGGAAAATAAGTTCTTAGAACTAGTCATGCTCATGTTGTAGGATCTAGCAGGCAAATATAACCATTTTATAGCTTAATTTCAGTACGTGACCCTAAACTGATTGCCTTTTCACCCCTATCATCTAATTAAGGAGTTARGCAGCGCCACCCTTGCAGTGTTGGCAGGATCAGCTGGAAAGCACAAGCTGTCAAGTCAGTGACATGCGTGCAAGATCTTGTGTAGCAATACACCCATCGTGGACTTCTGGCACTGTGGTGACAGGTGTGGCCAACCTGGTGCTTGGCAGCTAGCTGGAAAAGCTCAGTGGCTTTGGCTTTCCCATCAGAAATTACTAAAACTTGAAATATTTTAGTTTGCTACTAGGGGAAGGAGAGAACATCCCAGCAGCCAGGGTGCAAAGTACCCATTGCATTAAGAAATGAATGGCTGACCTAAGCCTGTGTTTTTCCATGACAGACCTAAAAGCACATTTGATTTTAACTCATTATATGATCATTCATCTGTCAGATTATAAATATATGAACTGCTACACGGTGGGCAATGCAAGCCTGATCCAAGCTGATCTGAGCTGTATCTCAACGTGTCTATAAATACCCTTTCTGAACTGCATTATCCAGTGTCATATATCAGAGGCTCCCCCAAGAGTGCCAAGTCAAATTCTTCCATGTTCTTCATCTACTTTGCTCATGGAAGGCCTTTACACGAGCTGGAGAGGCAGGTCATGCTTACTTCTGCATTTAAAAGAGAAGAAAATGTGAGTAACAATTCAGCCAATGATCCCAGATAGGCCAGTGCCCCCAAAAAGGGAACCCTGCTTTGTCTCATCAATGTGCACCTTTGCTCTGTGAGAAAGAGCAGCCACTACCAACAGTCAGGGTGGTGCTCTTTGTGATGTTATTAGAACAGGACAGAGACCCTTAAGCTACTAACTTGATTTAGGCTGATGACCAAGCCCTACTTTTCACCAGATTCTCTGTCAATCAGATGAAAATGGTGCCATATCTCAAAAAAGATGCTGCATTTCAAATCCTCAMCCATTTAACTCTCCAGAACCAGAGGATTTTTGATATATCTACCAGATAAGAAACCAGCTTCAAAATCAGAGCTTCTTTTGGCTTTATACCTAGTGTACATATTAGGGCACAAACTCCAAAACCTTGACCATCAAAGAAGAAAATCAATGTCATTCTACATCAAAAGAAGGATGGGGGAGGAAGTACATTTTACTCACTCCCATCAATGTTTGAAGGGCTCTTTTTAAATTTACACTTCCTGATTACTGCGACCTCTCTAATAACTTACATTCCAGTTCTTCCGATTTCAGCAGGAATAAGACACCTCAAAGAAAACAGAGGTTTCAGGAAGAGATTCAGAAATGGGTATTATCACTTGTATCTGTCAAGGCTTGTTCTTTTAAAGCTATATGTTTGTATYTGAAATCCAGCATATAAATATCTGCTAAGTGTCATCTCACTTTACCAAGTTTATCATGGCTGGCAAACACAAGAGAGGGGGAAATGGTGGGTTCATTCTGCTGCTTCTCTAAACAGTAACAGAAAAGACCATTTTACACCCAAAGCTTTCYGCAGTTCAGAAGACATGACCCAGATTGAATGTCCTTACATTCAAAAAGCAAACTTGTAGATTTAAAAAAAATATTTTTAGAATATTTCCTTTTTTCCTCGTATTGTTTTAAATCCTTTTTAAACCTCCTGGTTCTCTGGTTATGTTAGATGTCATCCAGCCTCACTAGAATCCTTGACATGTTTCTCTAAAGTGACCTTTATCTTACACTGAACAAAAAGCTTCAGAGAGTAAATATAAGGTCTTCCTTACCATTTCCATGTTTATCTTGCTGCAGGCTGCATCTGATCACAGAACTGACACCACCCCCACTTCACAGGAATTTTTCTTATTTAGAGAAAAGGCAAGTAAAACAGCACWGCAGAATCAAGTCATAACAGATACTGATTGCACAGTGTCTCTCCCAATCAGTAATGAATCACTTCCTCGGTGCTATGAGAAAGGGGCATTGAGTTGCTGAAGGTGACTGATTTCAAAAGAAACCAACCAAGTAACGTGTTAAAATTGTTGTATTTGTTGGAAAGGACACAGGGAAAAAAAAAAAAAAAATATACAGGAATTTGTATGGCTAATAGCTGCTTTTATCTTTTGCACTACAGAGTCTGGGCCATTTTGGAGGCTAGAAATGAAAGCCAGAATAACAGAGGGAAAATTATCAACTACTACAGCTCCCAGAAGACCATCCCATATGACACCTGCAAACCAGTGACCTTAGAAACCCTTCAGAGCCACTGACAAGGGCTTTACTTTTACCCTAGTTCACCTCCCTGGGACTCTCAGCATGCAGGTGCTGATGGGAAAGCTCTTCCAAGCCACAAAGCTTAGGCTCATGCCCCACAAATTGCTTTTGCAGCTGGATCCTCTGGCCATGTAGGTCAGACAGTAACCAAAGGAATAGAAAACATCTGTCCCAAAATCTTAAACCAACTACTGCCCATTATTTTTGCAGCCATGTGATGCAGTGTTTCAAACATGGAGTGGCCACAGTACAGTGGAAGCTTATTCATGTCACAAGTGTAGCTTGCACAGTATTTCTGCAAAAGGCCTGTTCTTGCATTAGCTCCTGATGATTCCTTCACCATAGAGAGCAGCGGGATGGAGAGCAGCCTCTGTGCTTGCAACTTTTGGATTCCTCCTGCTGAAATAGGCCACATACAGAGAGTGTTGTCATTTTTTATTAATCACAGGTAACATAATTCTGGTCACTGCTATAGGCTGTTTTGTCGCTATATATAATCTTGCAACTTTCACACAATTTTTGCAAAGCAAAATGAGAATGAGGAACTAATCCCCTCCAAAATGTCTCAGGGCTTTGAGGARGAGAGCTTTATCTATGTGTCTAGAGGCTAATTGTTCAAGTCCCAGCTGTTCTGCCAACTGTGGTTAATATTTCTCTGCCCTTCACAACCCAAGACATTATATCCAGTTGCACAGTAACTATTATTCCCCAGTTCTGCAGAAAAAGGAATTCTAAAAGTGATTTGGACAGCRCTGAAATCATGATTCACAGGCCATTATGGGCTCTTGCACAGGCTGAGAGGCCAATTCAGATGCTTCTAGTATAATTTTCTTCCTATATATTAAATAAATACATAACTTCAAGATTTGTGTTGATATATGTTTTACTGCTGTCCWTTTTTTACTTTGACTGAAAACATCCAGCTCTTTAAGGATGAGCTGTGGCAGCCTCCTGCTTCCCTGGGATTGTGTTTCTGAGGCTGCAGCATGTCCTTCAGTGRTACACCACCTCAAACCAGTACACAGACTGGGGGGCTTACTGGTGCTGCTAACAAGGGTGACCCTGACAAGAATGAAGAAGTAACATTAAGCACTGGTCAGCTTCACTTGTTTTCCCAGAAAAAAAAAAKGTGATTGGGTCTGTGCAAAATCCAAAAAAGATAAGGACTTAATATAATAAGCCTCTTCCCAGAACACAAAGTGTGGCAAATGAATGATACAGCCTGTCACCTCTTGATACCAAATGAAATCCTGCCTGGCCCAAGCAGGGATTAAAATTTATTCCCAGCTAATTGATGTTTGGAGTCAGCACACTAGATTAATTAGTCTCAGCTCCAGCTTCTGCTTCATGTGTTTGCCTGCATAGCTTTGAGGTGGTTTTTTAGGTCAGACACAAACTCTCACTCTGTGTTTGTGCAATGCCAAGCACGAGAGAGTGCAGAGCCCCCAGAAAGCTCCTGGTAGTAAATCCACCATTTAGACTGCAACCAACTYGGTCTGAATTTAGAATACTGGCAAAATTATTCTAATTTTACCTCCCAGGGTCAGGCTGGTGAGAGTGCACAGAGAAGCAGACAGACAAAAAATCAGGGATTATTATCATCTAATGCTGTGGRCTTTAATCTAATTTTGTGATAATCAACATTTTCCTGCTGGTATTATTGTAAAATAGTGAGCTGCCATGATCCAGTACATCCTTTGTCCCAAAGCACAGCGAAACCAAATGTATTCATAACTGATGGAAACTACAGAAAAGGAAATAAATTCAAAGATGCATCCTAGAAAATTTCAGTAGCTGTTATGCCTACCCATTTCCATATTTCTTCTTTCAAAAGTAATGGTGACTGGAAAATGAAGTGTTTTAATTCCAAGCTGGGAGAAGAAAGCAAATTATTGTGATTTTTTTCAATTAATCCAAATTTCTGTAACACGAGTCCACAGTCAAARCATGTCAATAAATAATAAATGTTTCCATTCTGTTAATTTATGCAAAGACTTTTAAAATAGGAGCAAAACCCAAGGCACTGCATTGTGCAGCTGTTCAAGAAGACATTTAAATGTTTTCCAAAATAATTCTCCTCACTTTGAAATAAAATTTCTTCAAAGTAGAAGATAAAATGGAGATGGGAGAAGAATGACAAGACAGAATTTTTTCTTTACAAAAACTGCTTAAATAAAACATATTTTTATCAGCTTTGAGTACATGTGCTCCTTTAAAATTATCTGGAGAAAAAGATGGACGTCAGAAGGACTGAATGATATTAGAATAAAATTCCAGTTAAAGAAGTACAACAGGCAGTTCTTTCTGATTTAGTTAGTACCATTCTTCCCTTTGGGGGACTGTTTACCCCCAACCAAAACAACCATCTCAGTTCACGAGAAATTCAAGATGAGCTGCCATAACAAAATGCCAATTGCAATTCAGCCGGGATTTCATCCTACTCCAAAAAGCAGCAATCATAAAAGTTTTACATTGGAAAATACATCCTGTTACTGTACTTTAGGGTTTCATATTATTCCAGCTATTTCTTCCATTACCAGCCCTCAGTCCACCAATTTTGTCTCAACAGCCTGCAAGTCTCTTTCAGAACATCTCCATGATGTACTCAGAGTGTTTCCAGAGCAAAAATTATGTTGTTCTGGGCATGGAATCTGTGAAGTGTTTCTCCCTGCACAATCCCATTTTATGGCCATTACACATTCCTGCTCCTGCCCTTCCTTTAACATAGCAGAGAGAGCCAGTTATGATGAAAGGAACAACTGGTACCACCTGAATCCACCCTGCCATGTCCTCAGAATGTCAYTGTATTCAAGAGACACACTTGAGTTGTGTCCTCAAGACAGTCTTTGTACTCACAAGGATTATRTGTATCCTGTAACATTTCCTAAGTGAACAGTGACAACTTTATCTCACTGTACAACTCAAAAAGATGGGGCTGGAGGCACACATTGGTATTGTGTGTGCAGTAATCCTACAGGGAACACATAAAGGTGGTCCCAGCAGCAACAGCTGGCTTTGTAAAGAAGGCTTGGCAGGGAAGTACTCAGTAGGGGTTTAGTTTTCTGAATTGGAAGCAGGAAAATGTGACTGTAGGCAACTGCAGATAAGCTGGACTGGATGGGTCATGGACTAAGAATTACTGGCAGAGTCCAAAAATAAATTTGATCGAGCAATACTCAAAGGTTAACAAACTGCCTCATAAAACTTTAATTTTTAGAGTCACTGTCTTGATTATATTCAAAACACATATGGACAAGAAGAAAGAAAGAGGTTTTGTTGCAGTCTCTTACCCCTTGCAATCCATGGAGCAAAGTGCAAATATTTTTCTCCACTCGTWTGAGGTCAGGAAAGGGAGAAAGTGGTATTTGTGCATTCTCGCTCCAGTACCAGCTTTTCTAACAGCTAATGCATAATACAAAGTTTATCCTGACAAGTCATTTGAATATTGCTTTATAAAAGCATGAAGTACTGCAGTTAAACCTACAGCACTGATAACATTCCTGTGTGCACTGGAGCCAATTCCCAGCTGCCAGAAGCTCTTCCAGGAGGTGCTCCTTCACAGTATTTGTAAACACCTACACATASCATTGAAGAGGATTACAGAGATTTGTGAAAGGGAAAAAAAAAGGAAAAGAAAACCCGAGCATTTTCTTATTAGATATGGTGGGTTTTTTTCCTACTGGAGTTTTCATTTCTGGCAGRAAAAGAAATATGGTAAACATGCTTTCTTGATTAATTGACTTGAACCTGCTGGCAGACAAACTCACTTTATTTCACCCATCTGTTCTATCACCTATTATGCTTAGTACARCTATGTTCCATGTGATTTAAGGACATTTCAATACATTTCATTATACTGAATTTTTGTACTTCACATTTTGCTGGTAAAACAGCAACAYGGAACATTGGTTAATAAGTATTGTGTAATTCTCAGATGGATTTAGTAAATCACTCTTCCACTACAGTCTTTCAGCAGACACAAATAAGAAAGAACAAGGAAAACTCCATAWAGCATGTGTAATAAAATCATCCAAATTATTATCATTTAAAATTATAATATAATACCGTGTTAGACCATGAGAGATAAAGAAAAAATGAGTTGAAACAAAATTTTAAAAACCCCAAGAGATCATAAAAATAATCTTTCRTATACAAAAACATAACCACTTCACACGAACACGATGGTGGTGGTAAAAATAAATGCATGGCAGCTGTTTTTTTCCATATGCATGTTATTTGCCRCTAAGCACTCCATGAACATCATGTGGTAATGTCAAACTGCTGCAGGATTGGGTCTTAATTGCTATATGTTTACATCTACATTTACAGAGCAAAAAGTCATCACTGTCTCACCCAAAACCTTGCTGCTGGGCCAGTCCAGTGGAGGCTTCTGACATCGGGTCAGGATTTTTCTGTTGGAGGAGAGGTTACTGCCACTAAGGTATTTTCCACTTATAATAGCATACATTGTATCTAGATTTGCTAAATAACAGGGCTAAAGTTACTGTTGATTAAAGAAAAATAAAACTGTATTAAAAAAAAAAAAATCTGTACAACTTTCTACCTCTATCTTGTTTCTTCTACTTGGGAACCTCACTGTCTTAAAGCATCACCTCAAGGCCCAGGTTAATAGGAACCATTTCAAATGACATAGAAAAAGTTAAATTTACAAACAGCCAGCTACTCTGTCACATAAGAGACCTTCAAGATTTTTTCAACATGGCAATTACCCACAAGAGCCTTTGAAACATCCAGAGCAAATTGATTTCAATATGAACCTGGCTTATTGTCTCAAGAAGATATATACCAGATGCATTAGTTTATGAATTAAAAATATTTCTCATTCTCTATCTCCCCTTTTCTCCTGCTACCAGAATTACAGACCCTTTGGACAAGATTAYGAAACAAGTTAGTTTATCTTCTTATGCACCTTGACCAGTATATGGGGTTTGAAGGCCAAAATACCTTGCAGGAAAATTGATAAAACAAGGAGAAGCAGGTGCACTGCACTTTTCTCTGCTAAATAATACGATGCTTGTACTCTTCAAAACATAATGGCATAAGTAGCACTTGATTTGATTTACTTTTAAAGGAAAACATGATTCATGTATTTATAAAAATGCACAGACTCCCTTTTGATTTTACAGCACTCACTTGCAGGGATATGCTAAAGGAAWTTCATTTTTTACATCACATATACAAAAACAGTATCTTTGGTTTGTTATCACCAAGAACTGTAGAAGCATGACTCTTTCCCACTATAAAAATGTGTATACTTTGCCAATGATAAATAATTTCTGGCTTGGTTCTCTGAAAATGTGATTACAAAAATAGTTCCTACTTCTGCAACAAATCCACTCTTGAAGYGTGATCAGAGTCACATTTTGGTGATAAAAGCAAATTTTCTTCATGTCAGACTCTAGAGCTGTAACAGGTGTGAGGAGTGAGTCCAAGTGCTGAGGAATCCAAGGACAGAAGTCAGAAACATTGCTGAATGAAATAGTAAAGAGTGGTGCCTGTAGGGTGCCAAGATCCCTGTATTCCCAGTCCATGGCAGTGGCAGTGCAGGGGCTCAATGGTGCAGGGTGTGACTCAGAGGCTTTAGATCCTTGACTGTCATTTGTTATCAAGCAGAATATGATCAGCTGAGACTTTGTTAAAGAGGTATGAAGGCTACTTCTCCACACAGTCTCAGGATCAAAGTATCCTTGTTTACCTCTGATTTAATGTGCTGTTTTTCCTGGTGCCAGTCACAGGTGCTAATGAAACACAACTGCTCCTGTCTGTGTGAAGAGGGGAACTAGGGCTCCAGAGCTCTCTGTGCATGCATTTTAGTAGCTTCTAAAAAAGGTATGTAAGAACTTCCCCTAACAAGATAACAATTGCAGTGCAGAACTGCAGGGCCTTCTTGAAACAATCTACAGCAGCGAGGAAGAAAGAAGTCCTCTCTAGCAAGAGAGGACTCTGGAGCGTCGATGGACATAGGAGCTTTTCATTTAACAGCTTTTTAGCCTCCAAAATTCCCTTAATTACAAACTGAAGAAGAATGAAAAAAGTTACTGAGCTATGGAAAATCTTCCTGCCCCTAGACRCTAATCCCCTTATTCTCCTGTCAGTTGGTTAGCCAGGTGAGACAAATACATTTGCCAGTACCTGTAAAATCTGAGTCCACCTATACTCAGCAGAACTCTCACTGTTTTTTATGGGTTCTGTGTTAAGTTTTGACCACAAATCTCAATATCTGGTCTTAGGATAAGCCAACCATACAACTTGGAAAGCATAATAATCGGGACAACACTTGACTTGCTTTTGAGTTGCTATGAGTTGGCCACCAACACTCTTACTCAAATAAAGATGGACCCTCATTTTCTGTGCAAAATTACAGAAATAAGTGTTTTGCATTGACACGCTTGGCCTTTCTTTCTGCACTTGGGCAGATCAGCCCAGCCCTGGAAGTACTGCCTGGGGAGGATTGCCCTGAAACATCGTTTACATCCCACAGAAAGCACAACAGCACAGGGGCCTGGATGAACACACACCTTCCTTTCAGAAATTCTTCTGCTGGTAACGGAAATAGGGCATCATCCTGAGGAGGGAAAAAGACAGCTCAGTTTCGCTGCCTTTACAGAGATGGTGCAAGTTACTGGTTTAACCACTAAACCAYAAACACAGGCACAGAACCATAAACACAAATATCTGCTGGGATGCTACACTGGAGTTTCACTTTGGTAACTGTTGTTTGGYTGTGTTCAATTAAGTAGATTAAAATTACTTCTCATAGTCATTTCCCATTGCTTTCAATGCCATCATCCCTCACTCAGGATCAAGGAAGCCATAACCACAYTGATGGTAATGCTGTCACAGTTTGTATGGCACCAAGAGTTTTCATGTGAGGAAGAAAGGAAATTATATATGAATAAGATAGAGAAGGCACAAAGGAAAAGAAAGAGGAAAGTGATTTAGCAGAACATTTCAAATGTTTTAATAAATCATACATTTACACTGAAATGTCACTTTAGTGAGTTTCCCTTAYAATGATCAGTGAATCACTATATATTCTCTGCTGTGTATGTGAAAGGGTGAAATGTGCTACATGTTTGCACAGCATTTCTAMGGAAAAATACTGATTGGAGCATAAATTTCAATTTTTACTACTACAGGTCTTTTCACATAATCTCTCTCAGATCAGCATATTGTAGGAAGGAAAATTAAATGGTACAAATGTACAATATAAGCAGAGATCTCATTCAGAGTCCTTAAAAATATGAAATCCAGAAAAATCCATTCCTATTTTTTTGAAAATGGAACAACTTTATGCTCTACTGATTTTTTAATGCAGCAGATCTTGGAGAGAAGATGTAAGTTGATGCCATGCAGGGATGCAAGAAAATATTTTTTGAAGTGGAAGAATCAGATAAATCATGAATCACCAGTGTCACTGCTAAATCTGCGCATGTTCTCAGWGTTATTTTTAGATCACTGACCACCATCCTACCATCCTTGCCCAAGGATTTTAAGTACTGTTTTCAAAGACTTRTAAGCACACGAGACAATCAAACATGAGAAATCAGCATAATCACCACAGTACTTTCTTGCTTTCTGTTCTGCTATGAATGGCAATTTTCCACTTAGAACATTATTGCATTGCAAAATTTAGAGTTTTAAGCCAGAAGCTATTTGCAGATTCAGTTACAAAACAAGTGATTGATGAATGGATGTAAAAATCAATAGGAATGGATACATGTCATCAGGTATAAGCTGACTATCAAAGATACTAAAAAACTCCATCTAGTTTTGCTTCCACAGAACACATTCAACCATGCAAAAAGCAGATATTGTAATTAGTACATTTGCTGTTGTTTTACAGTTAACTCTCTTTGGAAGATAGATTCTAAATGGTCTATCCTTATGCATATTCGTGCTACATTTCAAAATTGTTTTCCTACAATTCTAGCTCTTAACAGTGTTAAACTCAACAAGATTCTAGAAAATGCATGCTAAGAAGAGCAAATACTTTAAAAAAGCACCTTTTTTTTTTTTTTTTTTGCTGCCATTGCACTGCTGTAAGCATTGTGAATCTGAGTCATTTGGACACAGCAGCATTTTCTYAAACATCCTGTAATAGCCCAAGACAGAATAACAATCTAAGAAAACTGTTTACAGTAGACAGCAAAACTCGTATTGTCTTTTTCCTTCATCCTAATTTCTGCTTYCTCACCCCAACCCATCATCTCTTTTATAACCATCAAATCAGAGAGATGTAGGTTAGAAGGGACCTCTGGAGGTCACTTGGTCCATTGCACCAAGTATCACCAACATCTAAGTCAGATCCAGCTTCAAAACTAGATGAAATTACTGAGGGTTATTTCTAGTCCGGTGCTGAATAGCTCTAAAGACAAAGATTCCACAACTTTCCTGGGCAGCCTGATTGAATGATTGTCTAGCCTAACTCTTTTCCTAGAGTTTATCTGAAATTCTGCTTGCTCTAAGCTGTGCCTTCCTAAAGTCCACATCCTTTTTCAGTTCTCCTTAACATTGAYTGAGGCAAAATCTGGGTGCAACATGACCACTTCTGTTGCTTTACACCACTGTGGTGCTGCAATAGTCCTTGCTAATTACATTCAGACTGTCTTCCAAAATTATTTTTCAAATACATATATATATATATTATATTATATATTTTAGGGCTTCAAGTCATCTGAGGCTTTGCTGATACAGGCCTCATGATGGCATGTTGGAAATTTTGATCAGCCTACTACAAAACACAAAACTCGTTGGCAGGGAAACAAGTTCTCATTGCTAATACTGAGATCTACACAATTTAGCCTGAGTTTTTTTAGAAAGGGAAGATTAAGATAACTTAATCACTCAGTAGTCCCTGGAAAGAAGTTCTTGAAAGAAGTTAATGCCTCTCTTAGAAAAAAAAAAAGAGAAAAAACATTGGCTGAGAGACGCCAAATTATCTTTTGCATAAAGCTCATATAGCCCAAGGGAGAATGTGGGATGGCAGCAAAACTTTTTTTTTAAGAAAATATTGTTGAACTAGTACTTCATATAATTGAGATTAGAGCTGTAAGTGGGAAAGTACAGGTCTTCTCAGATGTTACTCTGGCCAAGGAGCACTGAAGTAACTGAAACAGTCAAGGAAAACTCACAGAGATGTGGTGTGCTGCTTCATTGATCTTTGTCACCTGGTTTACACAACAATATGACTGACAGCTGAAGGAGAGTTGTCCTTCATATTCTTCTTTTCCACTGAAAGTTTGGTTGGGTGTACCTGTCAGGGGGAAAAATGGATTCCAGGTATTGACAGTTTGGCATAACAGTTTAGATTAACCATTGCACCTTGTAAAATAATTAGCCTGAAAGTGAAGAGACAGGCTCAGGAATGTGCTAAATGGAGCAATCATCCGGCAAAGCRAAAAGGGATTTTGCAGTTACAGTGAAAGAACCATTGAAACATCCATCTGTCCAGTACACAAAAGCAATAAAGGAGGCAAATGAAATACTATTTTTTAACATGTTCTACTGTGCGATCAGAATAAAAACAGAAGAGTTTACAGGATGTACTATATTAGTCCCAGTGCCTACTTTATGTGACACCTCGCCTTTTGAGAGCTACTAAAGCAATAAAAATAACAGCAGATCTCAACAACCTAAGACAATTTCTGTGGAACAGAAGATGCACGAAAAAAGATGTGGTGCAGCCCAATAGAACTGAAAATTGTGGGAAGGACTAGTAAAACTGATAAAGTTTTACAGCAAGACATTTACAAGTATGGATAGCTCCAGGAAGCCTTCTCGTTGTTTGACTAATGAACTCAGACAGCTTTTCCACTCAAACACCAGCAGTCATACAGAATGAATTACCAAATAACCCAAACAAACATAATATGAATTCAACGACTACAAGTGATGGTTTGTTTACTTTGGTGAGAAGGCAGGAAACACACCTAATAAAAAAGTAATCTGGGCATGCAGACCTCTGACTGTAGCCAATACATCCCGGGGCAGCACTGAAAATGCTCAATTTCATCGTTATGAAATAGCAAGCTGATTAGTAGGAGATAAAGGTGGCATTTAAAAAAAAAAGAAAGGTTTACTGATTTCTGATCATCCACTCCTCAGTGTTACCTCATGCACACTCAGCAAGGAAGGGATTCCCTAATATAAGGCTCTGCTCTGCTAATGGGGAGGTCCTGTCCCCTCAGGATCCCGCAAGACTGCCGCCCCCTCCGCTCTGTGCTGCGGGTCAAAGTGCGGGTCAGGGACAGTCGACACGGTTTTCTTCGCATGCGCTCCCCTGACCTGCACCAGCACAATGCCTGTGCTGATGGGGATGCAAGCTAGTATATCCAAGTGAGCTCCTGCTGCGCGGTACAGCTCCACCTACTGATGCCAGGATTCCCCAAATCACAGCACGGCTCTGCTGCCGGGCTTTAAGCGAACATTTCTGGTTCAGTAGAGTGCCGGTATCACTAGAAGGCATTCAAGGACAAGAGCGCATGGAGCAGGGGCGTGCAGGGACACGACGCTGAGAAACTGAAAAACTGTAGTTCAGGTTCACACAAGTGCTCAGAGCTTCTTCAGAAGMAGCGTGACACAAACTTCTGAATAGCCCTAACCAAAGGCAAAAAACCATCTCACAAATCCACATCCTCCAAGTCACACCAGGGATGAATTTGACCCCTAGTGGAATGGGAGTATAATCAAATTACATTAAGGGAAGGGTTTAATTAATAACACTTAACTACAGTTGTATTATTTTCATTGTCCTACTGTATTTTTGTTATGTATGACTTACTCTTCATTAAGTGTTATTATGGTAATATTCCCCAAGTTGTGTAAGATTTTATTAGCACTTTGTCTTATTTGACGGCTTTATTCATGCACCTACTCAAGAGATTTTATAATTGCATTATAATATTAGTAATAACTAATAAATTCCTGGATGAGCACTCAAATAAGATATTATAACAATATAACTGAAGGAAAAGAAACCTACTTTCTTTTTGTACTTCAGAGGTGATTCACTTCCAGCAAGTCTAAAGAATATTTTAGCTCAGCCTCCTATGGAAACACAAAACTTTCRAAGTCGTCTGTGAAATCTCACATTTCAGATCAATCTGAAGAGGAAGGAACAACTTCTAATTAATTGGATGATAATGCTAAGGTCCACCAATATTCCMCAGGGAAAGATTCAGCTTCCCTGGGAAGCTACCTCAAAGTTTTCCCGTCAGCTGAGGAAAAATTATTTGCATCGCACTYTAACCTCCACTCTTAGAATAAGGCTCACATGTAGTGTCTGCTGTRGGGAACTGCTGCTTTGGCACCATACATTCAAACTGGCAGATGCTACCTCACAGTGGAAACACCTGTATCTTCAAAGCTTCTGTGCATCAGAGGAGAGTGGGCTACTACTTTTAGCAGCAACCCACACAAAAGCAGCCAGACAGATAAACAAACCAAGTTACTGCTAGAGGAAGACTGTTGGCAAATGAAAGTTTACAGTCAGGCTGGTTTTCCTCAGGTGCAGCAACAATGACACCTACTTGTGGACATGGGGTGGAAGGGGAAGATGTGTGCCTTAGCTTTGGCAATGCCAGTTCTCCCAAAAACTTCCAGAGGTATAGCTAGACCCTATGCTGAGAAATCCCAGACACAGTGGGAACACTCCTTCTCTTGCAGATACCTGGAGAATTTCCACAGAGTGGAGACTCATTTACACCTGCAATGTAAGTAGTCAAGCCCAGACTGCCAAAGCCTCAAATTCTGTTTTCTGTCATTCTTCAGGATTTTCTTCTGTTCTTTGAGAAACAACTATCCCAGTTTTGCCTAAAAGACTTTTCCCTTCTTTCTCCTATGGGGATATTCTACCTTTGTACAGGAAATTAACTACCTGCTCTGCACAGTTAATTTTCAACTCCTGTCTTTCCTGTTCATGCACTCTGGCTGGCATTAAGATGCCTACAGAGGTCTCTGGGTGATGATGCTGCCAAGCAGATGAGCCTCCTGGAAAACTTTCCTATGGTCACTTTCCAGCAGATTTGAAGYTCCATTTGGAGCTTTCTCCAATTCTTTTTTTGTCTCCCCTATGGTTTTTAGGTCGCCCTCTTTGCTTCTGATTTTGAAACAGTTCCACATTGGCTTATTTTACTTGGGGAATTTGGATAGCTCCCAGCTAGAACTGGATTTCACACATCAAAACTTTTCAAGCTACACCTTTCAAAGGAAGACAAATTTTATTTTCTTTGTGTAATGTTTCCCTGTAATTATTATTAGCAGCAAAGAACAGTTACATTAATGCAATCAAGCTGAATAAGCAGGTTGTTATAAGTTTCTCCTGGGAGGAAAAACAAGGCAYGAGTGTGCCTTTCAGTAATGGATATTTGTTTTTTAAATGTCACTATGATTTCCAAGCCTTTATTCTCTGGGTGACTCTAATTGAATACAGCAAGASTTATCTGCTGCCTGAGGAATGGGAGCTGGGGTTAGTGAGGAGAACCCATAGGGGTCTGTCAGAGCAGGGTTTGGCACAGCTGTGGAGGACTAGAGACCAGCCTAACTGGGGTGTTGCTGTGGCAGAGGCTGTCCTTTCCATGGAACAGCCCACCTTTTTCACTCATCCRCTGCTCCTGTGCAGTCTGACAGTGGAGACAGGCAAGCTGAAGGATACAGACAGGCAGACAGTGGAGACAGACTGCCCTCAGCCCCCCACTGCCAGGTTTGTGCCAGCTCATGTYGTGTTACAGTGTCTGGGGCACTCTGCAGAGCAGGGGAAGAAAGAGAAAGACAAACYTCTCTTTCCACATGGGGAAATCAAGTATGGAGAATACAGACACCAAACCCAGGCTGAGATGAGAAAATACCCAACCTGACAAATGAAAMGCCATCTTTCTGCTTTAGATGAGCACATTCATCAGCAGAGGCATGTTTTTGCCAGCTGGTTGTACACCAGATTTCAAGGGAAAGCCAGGGGAATGGAAAGAYAGATATGAAAACCAGTGGGTGTTCCATGGCTGTGAAGTGCTGGCAACATGCAGACATCTGACTGCAGGACTGACCATACCACTGGCCAGCTTAAAAACGGATTTGTGACACTTCTCACTTTGCAACTTTAAAACATGCAACCAGCTTACTGGTGCTGTCTTGGACAATGTTGCATTCCCACTGAGCTGAGCCACAATGGAAAAGCATGGATATCCTGACCTACTCCACTACTCCTCAGCCAGTCTGGAGATGGATTGCTGTAGCCAACATGGGCTGGATTGGGATGAGAGATGTGCAATGAACTGAAAAAGCTCACAGCTGCATGGCTGCAGCAGGAGACAGTGTGCCAATGGATACACTAACCAGTGGATACATTGCACATTGCATTGCCCAATGTCTAAATTTACCCTTCCTCAAACAGACAAGTACCTGCATCAAGTAAAAATTCTAGTGAATACATTAAATACTGGAAATAACACACCAATAGTGTTTATAACACATGGGGACATGGCCTCATTATTTTAACAAGTCTGTGGCTTTTCTGCTAAAAACTTGGTAGCTGCTACAATTTCTAATTCCCACACTACATCTGAGTTAAATTATTATGAGWCTCAAAACCTCATGAAATTAATTGGAGTAGCTCATGGCATCAAAAATGTTTTTTACATGTCTAGACTAATCTGATTATCATCATGCCTTTCAGAAATGTATTATATATTCCCAGCATATCAGATTTTACATAGCATTGCCATTAAATGTGGTCTAGCTTCAGCTGACAAACCAGAGAATAATGATTAGGATGGTAATTTACTTCAGTTTTAAGAGGTTAATTATATTAATATCAAGGAAGATAAGATATTTGACAATGGCGTCAGACAGCTCTGAATAAAAACCCCTTCATTTTACGTTAAATGTATTTTCACTACCATAAMTCCATAAGGTAAAATAGTTTTCTTTGCATTCATTTTGCCAGTGACTAGTGTGAAAAAGGCAAACCTTACTAAATAACACCAGATAGAAGCTCAGATTATCAYTTACTCTTTCCCTGTTTTGCATCTGAAACCAGCATGCACAAAGCCATGCCAGAAGCATCAGAATCCCTAATTCTCAGTTCCATGTTAAAAAACTAAGGTACACGGRGTTTAAATATTATGGTGCTGGTTACACAAATGAGACCAGAATGTCTATGGCCTGTGGGCAGTGAGTTCCTGGAATGCAGGGAGGACAAGGTAAACCAACAGCTGGAATATGAACATTTTGCTCATGCAACCTCTTAGGTACAAGGCAATGAGCTCTGTAATGAGTAATTCTCCCAAGTTCTGCAATGCTATATTCACCAGTGTTGGTCAGAGCCATTTAGACAATTCTTTGTTGGCTGCATGAACATGAAAAGAATTGTTTCACATAGAAGGAATCGTGCTATTTTGCATGCCCCCAACTTTGTCCTGTCTCAGTTTTAATTAACACTAGTCAATGCTTTGCAAGGACAGGAGTAAGTCTGCTCTTCTTTTGAATCCCTTCTTTCTGTAAATCTTTCCTGTCCCAGTTAAGCTAATCAACATTCTTACAATGCTTTTTCATATGAAACTGTCACTATTCTTTAAAAGTGCTACTATCTACCAATTACCGTTTTCTACCGCTTATAACACTTCTTTCTTTATCATTAGCACTTCAAAATATTCTCACGTTCTACAATATCTCATTAAACTGGAATCCTGATYATTTCTATTGTGCTAGCAAGTGTGTCACTGGCACTATAATGGTCCTTTTTTTCTATTTTAACTATCTGAATGAAGCAAAAATCAGTTTCATTTCATTCTTTCCAGACGAATCCCACCTTTTTTTATTTAAGCATCTATATCTGTATTATACAATCCCTATTTATATTTCCAGTGCTGYACTATTCCACTGCAGTGAAACATCTTTTCATGGCATGTCCTGTCAGGATACARGCATGCATACTAAGGCAAAATTATGAGGAAGATTTTGGTAATTTCCACCTCATTTTGAAGCTCTTCTTGGCACTGCAGTGGCAAACAGTCCCTGTGTAGGTGAGTTTTCATACTTACAGCTGGGTAGAGTTACCTCTGTTCATGTAAAACTCACTTGCTTTTTCCCCGGAGCGTGAAGTTGGTGCATTATTGCTTTAGGATTGCTGGAAACGTTCACTGTGAAGCTACATAYGCCCTTCACATGCTGAAAAATCACAAAATGGGAAGAGCAGTCCAGTTCTTGAGCACTGCTGATGTAARTACGGGCCAAGAGAGAAGAGAAAATAGATGGAGCATGGAGACAATCACAGTATTCAGGCCAGTAAAAACAAGGAATGATCACAGAAAGCAAACCGGATTTTTTCWGTAYGTCTCACATMAACAGGTAGTTTGACAAAGAGTGACAAAAAGAGAATGAGGTGATTTTGCAGATATTTCTAAGGAATGTGAAATGGAGCTTCGTGAAGAAAAATATTAAGGTGTTTACAGAGGTGGATTTTCAAAAACATCTCAGTAAGTTTAGAACGTGCACCCTACTGGCTCTTAGTTAGGCTGATACTCATAAAGCACTTTGAAACTGCAGGTATAATTTCTTGTCCTTTTGATCTACTTCTAAAATACAAGCTAGCGATTCCCAGGAGCAAGAAATCAGGCAAGGAAGACAAGAGACCATCATGGCTGAGTAGGGACCTGCTGGTCAAATAATAAGAAACAAATGGAGAGGCAGTAGGACTAGTAGCCTGGGAAGAGAATAGAAAAGAAGTATGATTGTGAGGAAGGGTGTGAGGAAGGCCAAGACAAAACTGGAACTGAACCTGGCAAGGGACACRAAGAATAACAGCTACATTAATTGGAAAAGGAAGGTCAAAGAAGGTGCAATCCCCCTGATAAACAGCACTGGGAACAGGTAACAACTCACAAGGGAAGACTGAGGTAATCAACAACTTTTTTGCCTCACTCTTCAATGGCAGCCTCTCTTCCCACACCTCTCAAGTGGATGGACAGAWGGATGGGAACTTAGAGATCAAAGTCTCTCCCACTGWAAATAAAGATCATGTTCATGACTACCTGAGGAGCCTGAATGCACRTAAGTCTATGGGACCTGATGAGAACCATCCCAGAGTCCTGAAGGAATTGGTGGATGTAGYTGCCAAGCCACTCTCCATGACATTTGAAAAGTCATYGCAGTCCCAGATGACATGACTGCAAAAAGGGAAACATTGCACTCATCTTTGAAAAGGGAAGAAAGGATGACCCTGGGAACTACCAACCTGTCAGCCTCCCCTCTGTGTCTGAGAAGATCATGGAACAGATCCTCACAAAGGCTCTGCTAAGGCACAGGAGGACAGGGAGGTGATTCAGGACAGCCAGAACAGCAGCACCAAGGGCAAGTCCTGCCTGACCAACCCAGAGCCCTTCTGTGATGGAGTGACTACATCAGTGGATAAGGGAAGGGCAACAGATCTCGTTTATCTGAACGTCTGTAAAGCTTTTGATGTGGTCCCCCACAACATCCTTCTCTCCAAATTGGAGAGAGAAGGATTCGATGGGTGGACTGTTAGGTGGATTAGGAATTGGTTGGATGGTCACATCTAGAGGGCCGTGCTCAAGGGCTCAGAGTCCCAGAGGACCTCAGATAGACAAGGGCTATCCCTTAGGGGTCTGTCTTGGGACCAGTGTTATTTAATATCTTCATTAATGGCACAGATGGGGGGATCAAGTGCACCCTCAGCAAATCTGCAGATGACACCAAGCTGAGGGGTGCTGCTGACACTCCTGAAGGATGTGATGCTATCCAGAGGGACCTGGACAAGCTCAAGAAGTGGCCCATGAGAACTTCATGAGATTTAACAAGAACAAGTGCTAAGTTTTACATCTGGGTTGGAGCAACCCCCAGCATCAGTCCAGGCTGGGGATGAACAGATGGAAAGCAGCCCTGCACAGAAGGACTTGGGAGTGCTGGTGGGTGAGAGGTTGGGCATGACACAGCAATGTGCACTYACAGCCCAGAAAGGACTGGAAGSCTTAAAGGGAAAGAAACAGTGGCAAGTACCTTTGAGCSCTCCCCATGGGAATAACTTAAGCCAGACCCTCGTTAAGAAGCTAGAATGGTAATTTTTTCTWTCAGAAAGAACATTCCATATATATGTTAGGCATCTGATTTACATTAAGCTAAACCAACATTAACAAACCAAGGGCAATTTATAGCCACTTAAATAAAAATTAATTTTCCTCTCTGTTATCCACATTTTCCTACAGTAGTTTATGACACTATAAACCTTCTGTGATCATCTCATTGCTTTAAATCTTTCTAGGAAAATGAAGATACTCAAACACATATAACAACTACATGAAAAAAAAGTGTCCATCTTCTTTTTCTTTGGTTAAGTTCTGTATCAAGCTGTCAGGCAACTTTTAAAAAATGGGGTTGGATCTGCTTCATTTTTTTAAATGTTTTGGGCCATGAGTTTTAATTTTCTTGTTATGGATAACATGCAGTAGAGAATTTTGTCTCTAATAAAGAAAAATAATTATTTTCTATATGTATTTATGCTTTACATTAAATTTACTTTAAATAGGTCCTCTCCCAGAAGACTGAAATCACGACAGAAAGTCCATAGTACACCCTGAYACATGATTCAACATAAATAAGCTCTATAAGCTTCGTATATTTGTATGATCATATATTATTTATAACATTGAACATTTGCTTCTATGCAGCACTGCTCAAAGCATTTTCCTTCCAACCAATTTTAGTGCATATAGAGCATCAGAAAAAGACTATACTTCCCTTCGATTAAAAGAAACCTGATACTGAAACTGGAACTGATTGAGACTGTGCCCAACTGTTCAGAGAACCAATTACTTTGCACATTAACCTAAGCTCCCCTTAGCAGATACTGTAAAAGAAGAATAGGTCAGATCCTGGTTTCAGATGGAGACAAAATATCACCACTATTGAATTATCACAAGTTCCATCTGTGCAGAAATTTAAAATSGAATCAAAATAAAAATGTGTTTACAAAATTTCACATTTCAAAGTATACTTTTGACCCTGTTCTGCTTTTCTATAGCCCATAATATTTTTTTCATGGATCTTACGTAAGCTTGAGGTACAGAAAAATTTYTTAGTGATCCACAAAGAATTCAGCTATTCAAACAAAAAGATRGTTACAATTCCTTTTGTTGTTAGCTATTTTAGTCAGTGCATGCAATACCAACACAAAGCGTCAAAACATGGACAGACTGGCTTATTTCTGAAGATTACCAAGATTCCAAACCAAAATAYTCTAAATGAAGATACATTGCTTTGTTGCTAAGAATTCTTCAGGGGATATGAATATTGGACCTGAATAAAAAAAAGCAAAAAACTCCACAATCCACTRGGCAAATGAAATTGCAGTTGTGCAAACTCTTCCAAAAAAATCACTAAACTGCATTGACATTTCTGGCAGAAGATAGAAATTAACTGTACATTCTGGTTACCAGTGTGACTACCCTGTGTCTTAGGGCTAAATTACTCCTTGTGATCTGCTCACTTAAGTGTGAAATCTTTGAGGATGTCTGTGTAAGACCAACATAATGCACTTCTTATGCTGCCTCTTGGAGGATATATGCTAGTGGGTCTGCATCTGACTTCTCTTTCATKAAACATGCTTGCACATTTGCCCAAAATACTCTTTATTTTCTTTCCCTTATTATTGTCCAGAGCTGCTGTGTTCCTCGTTCCACAGTACTTCACTTGYTAGGTGAATTTATTCATGGTATGACTTGTCTAGTGTTTTGGGATTCCTTGAGCAGGAAGTCAGACTCCTTTTCTTACTGTTACAAGGAAAGTAGGCATATGTTGTCATGTCCCTGTGTCTGACCCACTCTTCTGCATCATAAGCATTAGGATAAAAGGGCTGGTTTCACTTGGATTTGACAAGAGGTACAGATTTCAGAAGTGTAATGCTTTGACGTTGATGGTGAGCTCCAGCACCCAACTTTACCAGATGAAATAGACTTTCTCCAGGCAATGACCTACCTACCTCCCAACAAAGGATACTGCAGAGATAGTTGAACTGGTGGCCACTGAATTCCAGTGCCACAAGTGGTAGCAGCCCAGCTGTGCCTCTATGAATTGCTTTACTTATTATTGCATTCATTGTTATTACTTGAGGCAGGGTGCAGACACACCCGCTTGGGCTGGAACTATGCTGGGTATCTCCATCACGCAGCTGGTTGGATGCAGCTCAAAAGGATTTTTAACAGAGTGTTTACTGAATGAKCATAACTAAGAAGCATATTTTTAAGCAGAAACAAAAAARAAGAGTCTAAGGGAYGTTTGTGACTGACATACAACTGACAAACCCATTCACRGCTTAAGTGGAGAAAGGAAAATCATGATTATTACCTGGAACAAAATTCTCAGAACCCAGGAAAACCAATGGCAAAATAATCAGAACAAATGGAGYCCATGAAATGAATGAAGCCTGACCAGTGATAATAACAGCACTATGGAAGTAAGACAAAATATAGGCTGCATGCATGCTACCAAAAACCCAACAAACAAATAAACATACAACAAATGCCTCCCCAAAAAGTGAGAACCAACCAAGATGCAAGACACAGCAGATTACTCCACTTYGGAGGAGTTTGCTCACAGCACTAGAACGAACAGCAAAGGCCCAGGCAATGATGACCAGTTGAGCYTTACAGGAGTCCCATTGAAAATAATGAGATTTCTTTTGTGCCACATTATCAGGCATATACTGGAAGATTTTGTTTAGTTAGCTTAGGGCAAAGCGTTTCAATACATGCCAAAATTCTGGATTAGTGAAAGTGCTCTAAATGTGAGTGACCAACTAGAAAAGGTGAACAGAGATGCTGCATCCCTCACAGCATGCATAGATATTGTAATACTAGCAAATCAATGGACTCCAATAAGGTGAAGCACCTCTTTTGAAATACACACCAATCAAGCCATGGGAAAATTTCTCAGGGATAAACTTTTTGTTCTTTCCTTTCTACCTTTTTTTTTTCTGGGTTCACCACATATTTTTGGACTTGTTTTTAACGATAATGTGCACTTGGTCCTCAGTAATTCCACCAAATGTCATCCATAAAATATATAACCAAAGATGTGATAGCTTCTTTGATATTTGGTTTTGGACAAATTACATCCTTTTATGGTACCCTTCACAATGCACATAGATAATATATGTAGAAGGAGATAGCAGAAATCTGTAAGTTTGAAAGGTGATTTGCACTCCTCTCACAAAGAAACAGCAATGAAAGTAGGAGATTTATGATACAATTTACTCCTTCATTAAGCAGCAGACATTGTCTGTGTCAGCTAACAGCTATAAGGGTTTCAGTATTGGTTCTGCCAAGTGTCTCATTAAAAACTGATAAAAGAAACAGCAGTCTAACTTAATGTAAATCTGACACTTTTCCAAATGAAGTATGCTTCATATTTTTACAAATTAGAATGTGTATCTATTTGGATGCCTTTGCGACAACAGAACATTTCACAAAAATTTTAGAAATATCACATCACAAAAAACCTGTTAAGTCACTTGTGCTAGATATGCAGTGAAGTACAATGCTTGATATTTTCTTCACCTACTGAGTCTCTTCTTTCATGAGAAAGGTGTGATATTTGACACATCTTTTGGGCAGGATTCAATCAAGTATGCATTGTTCTCTGCTATAGCCTCACAGCTGACTTCCACAGTCCATATTCTGCCTAATTTCTGAGTCACYGATGACCTTGCAGGCAATCAACTTTTATTACTTTCTGTCAGATAGCTGGGTTGATGTATAACTCTATTTCTATAAACAGGCTATTTCCTCAGCAGGTATCTGAATTTTATCAAATGTATCATTTATCAAATAAAGCTCTTCATAGAGGCTCGCTTTTCTGGGTTTAAGAGCAGTTTGTACTTGAAAGAGACGATCACCATTACAATTTTTTCCCTGAAAATAGCATGTATCATTGCACATAAGTTCCTACATAATGCCACATTTTCACATGAACACACTCAAGTTGTACTTGTATTGCAAATTTATGCATGCAAAGTAAGCATTTGCACAAGTAAAATAAATAAAGGATTGCACAAATTCGAGGGATTTTGGCACAACTTAGTCTGATTGTCTATATTTAAACATCTAGCCTTACACATCGTAGACATAAAGCAGTTTATGTCAACTWGAAAATCTGGGACATTTACTGTGAACATTTTGTGCAATGAGAGAGGAGATATGGAGCCACCAAAAGTTCACTTTTTAGACTGTCAGGGCTTGGAAAAGTCATGCACATCTTACTGGTAAAACACAAAGCTGGCATATGCATTGCCTCTGGGTTGTAGCTGGGAATGTCGAGAGACCTTAAACCTTCCTGACCAGTGTGGGACTTCACTGATGTAATTCTAAATCTCACAAAGTGAAGAACAACAAGGAGAGTCTAATGCACAGCTGAGTTTCCAATCATCCAAACATCAATCTAACCACCATTTTATCACTATGGCTAGTACATAGGGTGTGCATTGTGAGAGATATCAGTGAGAAAAGTATATTTGGTAACAATATTGTTTATTCATGTAAGAGAGATGAGAGAGAAAGGGGTTGTGTAAAGRTTTACCACTTATGCTTTTGAGTAAAACAAAGTAATACAAAATACACTCATTATAGTGGACCAGCTGAACCCTTTCCAGAGACACTACTTAGTGAAGAAGGCGGATGTATCTGGCAAAGCAGCCTGAGTCTAAACAGTTTTTCAGCCAAAATATATCTGAGCCATGCTGAATCACAGAGATGGTTCTTACTCCTGGAAATTTGCAGTCGCAGATACAGTCTATTAGTGTATCCCACATGGATATTCTTGCCTTTTAAAACATTACCTTTCTGGCCCCACAATCCACACTGAATATGTTTAAGGTCTGATCCTCCTTAAAATTTCTTGTGCCTCAGCCTAATACTCTGGCAGATTATTGCCACATAAATGCTAAGGAGCTACCTARATCTCCCACCATGGCTGAGCTGCAGCTTTTATTAACAGCTGTTAATAGTCAGTTCTTTGTCTGGAGCCATGGATGCTCCTCACTTTCAAGGCAATTACTGCACCAAATACAATCCCTGCAACATCTCTGTGTTACAATTGAGGAAAACAAATACAGAATTAGAAATAAAGCCACATTCAGTCAGATGTTGCTCCTTGACATGGCAAATATATTTATATTATATATGCAAAACTGTGTCATGACAGATAGTATCWGCAGGAGGCAAAAGAGCTCTGTCAAATCAAAGCTTCTCTCCTCAAAAATAAATAATTGCATCATGATAACAGGTTTCAGTAAGACACTGGGGCCACATGCTGTGCTGTCTTGATTTTTGGATAAATAAACCCATAGCCTTCCATTTATCGGATGAATGAACCTTTGGGACATCTGACAGTGTACAACTAGAACACAATGACTCAACATTCMGGCATCTCTAATCAACACTTCAAAACTTAAAACACTTAATTAATAGTTAGCAAACATTATCTAATTGAACCTTACAGTACTCTCAAGTACCTAGCTACCTCTCTTTGTACCTGACAGATCCCAACCCTGCAGTTAACTAAGCTGCTTGCAGTCACCACTGGAGTTGATATTGAGGCCACAAGGAGTGCTCCTGACTCCTGACTCATGGTGCAGTTTCATGTCATGGTGATACTGTTCTAAGAGCAGGCTGTGACTGAAAAGAGAAGCTTTCTCCTCATCTCCCTGGTCTCCTGCTGTCTGTCTCACACTACATTTAACAGTCATGCAAGCACATAGTCAAGCCATGTGATGCTTGCTGTCAGAGGGCCTGAATCTACTGCCGATGTATCAGATCCTGCCTCTCAGGGAGACTGAACTCACTGGACATGTCATGCAGATACCTCTGTACAGCAGCAGGAAATCCAGCACGTTAGCCTGGATCACATGGGTGGCATAAGGAATAGGCAGATGTTCCATCCAGAGCCTAGTAAGCCTTTAGGATCATCCCCTTATCTATGAAATTTTCTGCTAGAAAGAATTCATCTCATGCATAAGGTCTAAAATGTCTCTAGGCTGACAGGATATCCTTAATCCAGGATTCTTACTAAAAAGTTTCTTTTTTGTCTTCCCGTCTTTAAGGTTGTTGAGTTATCACAGAGATGCCACCATAGTTAACCTTCTGCTGCTATTTGTGCTTTTTCACAGTAGGAGTAATTAGAATTYAACAAAAATCATTACTTTTGATGAAACCTGACTGGGTTTTACTTACATTTTCAGAGAAAGTATTTGAAGACACATTTTATTCACTGAAGAATTAATTTATTTTTAATTTTGTCACATTTGGTAATATATATGAGTTAGATTTCACTGTAAACAGGAACAGGCRGTGTTCTAAAATTTAGCTCTTAATTATAGATTGGTAATTACATATCTAATAGTAAGGTTGTAATTAGGATCCCCACAGTTCAGGTTAGTCTTAGCTCTGAGGTCACAGGCAATTCAGTGACTCAACCAAATATCCCAACACTTAACCACTTGTTTTTCATTGCTGGCTCTATTACTTGAAATATGATCATTAAGGAAGGACTATGCATACTTGGTCATCTGCATGCAATAAAATCACGATTTCCAAGCTTCTCTGATAGAATTACCTTACCTTCCTTCCACCTCCAACTATCAATTTTCATTTTTATGGGGGCTGTAGATTTTCAGACTTTCTTGGGCTTTTGGGAAGAACTTGCTTCATCTAAGCAGTGACTGAACTGCTGGACAGATTGGTCCCAGACTACCTGGAAAACTGYTCCTCTATCCCAAATAGTGGGCACTGCCTCCCCTCCCATTCACAATGCTATGTAAACAAAGGGCAAAACACTGAAAACCTGCTGAGACCTTTGATCCCCTGGCTCAGAGGARCTCATGATCCTGCTAATCTGCAGCTGCTCATGCTTTCAGCATTCCCCATATCTCCACGCTACTGTAA
The DNA here is from genome assembly GCF_030028575.1 of Malurus melanocephalus. NCBI lineage: Eukaryota > Metazoa > Chordata > Aves > Passeriformes > Maluridae > Malurus > Malurus melanocephalus. Next base: position 847,583 of record NW_026623497.1, on the reverse strand, counting down.
ATCATCCATATGTCTCTCTCTAGCTTTTCAGATGACTGTTCCAGCTATTCCACATTTGCTTCCCTATTAGTGGCAACTGCTTCTCTCATCATCCCTCTTTTCTGACTCCATTATATGCCCCAYGAGCCTGCCATGCCAGCTGCCTTTCTCCCTTTCTCTTTTATTCTGCTTCACAAAAACAGCAATATACCTGAGCACCTTTGCAGATTCTCATACCTCCAAACTTGCTTTCCACTTCCATTCTCCATGATTCTCTCCCTAGATAAGGTCTCACTTTAGCCCTTTCCATGCTTGTGTCACTGGCAGCTTGATTTCAGTGCTTTCTTTTAGAGTTCTGTGTGGGCCCCTGAGTGGACTGCTCCTCTACTYTTCTGGCTTCAGAACTCATCATGAACAGCGCTAGGAAAAAAAAACAATAAAAAAGATAGTTCATACTAGTACATATAAGAAAAAAACRCTCCTAGTCCAGATCAGAAGGCAAAGCATTACATTCCACAGGTACAGAAGCTATGTAATAGCACCTCCTTCGAGGTAATWTTTTTATGGGTATTTACTACAAAGTCCATCTGAAAAAAAAATGTAGGTATCATTCCAATACAAACACAATTTAGATTATTAAGAGATTGGTGGTAACAGCCTCTGAGCTTTGCAAAGTTCTTGTGAAAAAGGCCCTTGATCAACACACTTTTATTGGAGRGTAATAACTCGGTAATTGCACAATTGTTTCTAGAACCAGGCCTTACATCTGTGAGGAGGAAACAGAAAGCTGAAGGACAGAGGAACAAMGTTCAAGTGATCTAAACAATGTAACTGAGCAATTGAAATATTTTATAAACAATGGACTCAATTTCCAAGTCAGCTCTGAACTTCTTGACTTCGTGTTTTGTTTTTTGACAGCTGTAGTATCCCACAGCTGTCCCCAAGTCTTTTTTCTTACTCTTAAGTCAACAGTATCTGTTGTCAACCTAAGCTCCAGCTCAGAYTCTGCACCTGTTCCACTTCGAATACGATTAGGGATTAATTAGGCTCATTTTCCATACTCTCCTGATGCTGCATTATAGGTATTGCTCAACCACCTACCATGAAGATGTTTGTATTGAGAAACAGAGAACCAAGGCTTTGCCAGTGCACCCAGCTTTTGTCACTAGCGAGCTGGCCTAAATTATTTTGAGTCAGCSGAGTTTCATCTCCAGTTTGTTTACTGCTGCTGATGGTTTTAATTCAATTTTTTACCTTGTTACCTAGTTCTCAAAGACAGAATATGAACAAGGTGGATGGAACCCTGAGAAACATGATGTAGYGAGTGCACATTGTAAGGGGTGACGGGAACTATATGACCTTTAAAATCCCTTTCAAGCCAAACCATTTCCAGATTCCATGACTCTATGATAATATTCAGTCCCTGTAATTTGCAGAACTCTTTTTTTTTTTCACTTATACTGAAAACATATTGTGGTATGAAAATGCAAGATATGATACATTAACAAGATTTGAATGTTGGAAGCTGGAGCTAAATTGGGTCAGGAATGATGGATTACAAGGCCTAAATAAGGATGTGAACACCCTCACAACAAGCCCATGTGTGTTGATATTAACTGCTGCCCTGTTAGTGCTGCTGAACAGCAAAGGCTTCTCTGAGAAAGTGCTGCTGGTCACAAGCACACCTGTAACCACCACTCAAAAATGAGGATGAGCGGTAACTGAAGCAATAAATATACATCCCAGGAGGAGCTGTGCATGCAGGCCGAGGGTGGCAGCAGGCGGCCATAGCCTCACATGCCASGGTGTCTCCGTGAGAGCGGTCGGAGAGGGTCAGGGGGAACTTGTGTGCGCAAGGAAGCGGGTGACAGCTTAACTGCCCGCACCGGCTCTCAAGTGCGCGGCACTCGGAGCCCTCCCCGGCACCCCAATCTCTCCCGTCCGGACCCTCAGGGACCTTCCCAGCACCCCAGCCCTTCCCGTGCGGCACCTTGGAACCCTCCCCGGCACCCCAGTCCCTCCCGTGCGGCACCTTGGAACCCTTCCCAGCACCCCGATCCCTCCCGTGCGGCCCTTCAGAGCCCTTCCCAGCACCCCGATTCCTCCCGTGAGACCCTTCAGAGCCCTTCCCAGCACCCCGATTCCTCCCGTGAG
>NW_026623497.1:842429-844671 GCF_030028575.1 Malurus melanocephalus | reverse complement strand
GCCGAGGCCTGGTCCGGCCCGCCGCCGCCGCCGCTTGGCCGATGTGCCCGGAGCCATGGACAAGATCCTGGAGGGGCTGGTGAGCTCGTCGCACCCGCTGCCGCTGAAGCGGGTGATCGTGCGGCGCGTGGTGGAGTCGGCCGAGACGCCGCTGAGCCAGGCGCAGTGCCGCGCCATGTTCGCGCTCGGCACCCGGCTGGTGCTGCAGGGTCCCGACCCCTTCCAGCGGCAGGTGGGGCGGCAGGTGCTGGACGCCTACGGCCGCTTCCACCGCGCCGAGTTCGAGGCGTTCTTCAACCGCGGGCTTGTCCTCGGGCTCCTGCAGCACGGCTACGGCGAGCTGAGCAACCGCGACCCCGCCATCCTCGACTACATCCAGGCGGGGCTGCGCCTCATCATGAGCTGCCCTTCGGTGCTGGAGCTCTTCGAGCTGCTGCAGGTGGAGGCGCTGCGCCTGGTGTGCGAGCGGCCGGCGCCGCCGCTCTGCGCCCGTCTCTGCCAGCTGCTGGGCGACTTCCCGCAGTGCCTGCCCCGCGGCAGGAAGCTCTCGCTCGCCTTCTGCCAGCAGCTGGTGCGCAGCATCGCCCACTTCCAGAGCCAGGGCACCCGGGAGGCCGAGCTGCGCCTCTACGTCTCGCAGGTGACCCAGGTCAGCGCGCTGCTGAGGAGTGTCTGGAAGGCCGAGCCCGACACGCTGCTGCCCTCCTTGCAGGAGCTCTTCGCTGTCATCTCCGCCGCGGGTGAGCGGGAGCGGCGCGGAGTAACGGGGGCGAGGGTATCCAGAGTAAAGGAAAAGCCTTAGTATAGGCGGTAGTTGCTTTGCATCACCTGGGACCCGCTGCTTTCTCACCTAGATACTAAAGTGCAACTTATTGACTGTCGAGAAAACAAAGCCTTTTATATTTCCTGCCCACCCCTCCAAAAAGCTAGAGGGGAAGTAGTGATTTATTTTGCTGCAGAGCAGGATAGTGTTTGGAAATACTCCTGGTGCATTGCTTTAAATGACACACCGAAATGTAGTTTCGGGTGTCCTGTTAGAAAGATTTAAAACTATCAGTAGTGAAATGCATATAAATATTTCAAAGGCTGTTGTAAAGTTAGCGTCAGACTCTTTGGCGGTGCCCAGTGACATGACAAAGAGCAAAGGCCATAAGYTAAAACACAAGTTGCACCTTCACACGAGGAAGAACWTCTTTAGATTGAGGGTGGTGGAGYGCTGGAACAGGCTGCTCAGGGAGATCATGGAGTCTCCCTCTCTGGAGACATTCTGAACCCACCTTGACATTTTCCTGAGGTGACCCTGCSTTGGCAGGGGAGTTGAACTACATGGTCTCTAGAGGTCCCTTCCAATGCAGTTCTGTGATTCYGTGAAAAGCTGCTTTTTCTCCTTGCTCCTTGGAGCTGTTCACCAAATTGGGATTTATGAAGGAAATACATAAAACTTGGCTATTTTAGAGAGCATCCAGTGCCTGAGTAACGGAAATGTGATTGTAAATAGGCCTCTTCTGACCTCTGAAATCTATGAAACACTATTAGTTCCCATTGGACTGTGCTTTTGCATTGCATTTTGCCATAAGTGGTATGGTTAGCAGAGAGTTGTTGAGATAGGACATGGGGAATACCAGCTGCACTAAATCCCTGGGCTTAACATGAAGCATAATAAACAACTTATGGTACTTCTTTTTAGAAAAGTACAAAAACCTACTTCTCAGTTCCACTTAGGGTGGAGGAGGARGAAGTTGGCAGATTGTCACTTTCTTGCATGGATATGAAATGAACTAAAGGAGTTTGTAGTTAAGTGCTATTCATTGTCCTTAATTCATTGAAACGTTTTAATTTTGATTTGGTTTGTGATAATAGAATGCAAGATGTAGGATAGATTGATTGTCACTTTCCAGCTATAATGAAGTTGTCAGATAGAAGATAGAGCTTTTATTTCTTTCTGTGGGGTTTTCWTTTTAGTTCCTTACATTATGTCATGTTCAACTGTTGCAGATACTTCATTCGAACCTTCTGTTGCATTGGCAAGTCTTGTGCAGCACATACCATTGCAGATGATTACAGTACTCATCAGGAGCCTTACTACAGATCCTAATGTGAAAGATGCAAGTATGACTCAAGCTCTGTGCAGGTAATGTCTTTCATTGTGAAGGGAGAGATTTTCTTAATCTTGTGTTTCTTGAAGTATTTGTTACTTAAGTTCCATTAAAAAACAAGCAAGCAAAAACATAAAAAAGGGGAA
>NW_026623497.1:813733-842351 GCF_030028575.1 Malurus melanocephalus | reverse complement strand
AAAAAAAAAAAAAAAAAAAAAAAAAAAAAAAAAAAAACAAGCAAGCAAAAACATAAAAAAGGGGAACTTTTAAGATGGTATTCCAAGTCATGCTTTTTGTCATGTTAGGGTTTTAAGGAGAGCTATATCTATCTATATAGATAGATTGTTATATATATATGTATATATATATAATGCTGTGAGTGTTACTGACATGGTTTTGTTTAAAGTTGCTGCCTTCATTGCTATTGTGGCTTCATTCTCTTGTTCTGCTGGGGTGGATGAAGAAGGTTAAATAGAAACTATGAGGAAACATCTGTGTTCCTCTTAGACGGCATCTTTGTGTAGGTCTCCTGCCTTATGAAAGGTGGCATAAGTAGGAAACTTAATGGGATCAAACTGAGAAACAAGGCTGTGTTTTCAGAAGATGAACCTTTCTGCTTTTTCAGGAAGTAGTGACAGTCTCACCTGATTGTTTTAACCATCATCTGCCCTGAAGGCAGGAGACAGTTAGAAATAAGTTTTACTGCTTAGTTTTGAGGGGTTTTTTTCTGCTTAGGTATCTTGCCCTTTTTTTGGTAGGATTCACAGAGGAACAACCTCTATTACCCTTTTCACTCACATCTTCAGAGTTTTTTTTGATCTTTGAATGATAAAAGGAGTGATGTAAAAGCAATTGCATATTATGTTTGTTGTTAATCTAACCTTGGCTAAACATGGTGGAGATGAGTAACACTGTTAACAGACTGGGATTCAGATTGCAGTCTTGGTTTGTATTCACTTATGTGAATAATAGTGATGCAAAAAGATGACTGTGATAGAAAGATGAAGACCTTGAAATTGTTTGATTTTTTTTAAACCCTATTGAAGAAGCTGTTACTGAGCACTGAAGGGTAAAAAAATGGGTAATGCAGTTAAACAGGGAACTATTAGAAATATGAATTGTTTAAAAAATAACTATTAAGAAGCCTTGAATAAGAGTTTAATGTCTGTAATATTAGTACTTTTAAGTTACATCCSTTTGAGTGTAGTGTACTACTTAGGCATTCATGTAGTGTAGCACTTGTGTATCTTCGTGAAATGTCTTGCTTACTGAAGACATTCCTTGGGTTTATATTAAGTTTAGAAGCTGTATTTCAGTTGAAAACATAATGAGAAGAATCAGCATTAGTTATATAATTTGGGTTAAGACTTATTGTCTAGGGACTTGAAAAGAATCTCCTTGACTGAATAGATTTCACCAAAGCTGTGTGCCCAGTCTAAAAATCAGAGCTGGGAAATTCAGGATATGGGCATGCTGATAATTTCCCAGTAATGTGCTGGTGATTAATTTTCAAATTAGTGTAATTTTAAGGTTTATGTTGTGTWACTGCATCAACTCAGTGTGATCACAGAACTGTAGCTTGAGAAAGGCTTTTCTGTGTGCCACTGCTTGGGGAAGTAATGTAGTGCTGAGCTTTGGTTACAACAGGAGCTCTTATTATCAAATAAGTGCTCTTTTTTTTAGTACCAGCCATGTGGTAGGGCTTTTTTTTGCTTACTTTTGAAATTTTTTTGCTTTGTTCATTTTTTGAGGTAATACTCGATCTTGAGAGCCTCTAGTTTTGTTCCATGGAACCTTGTTGGTTTTGTTTGTGGATACTCTCATGTCAACACTGCATCCAGCTTCTCTTTCTACCTCTGGCAACCCTTTGCAGTTATTACTCTCTTCTGGTTTAGTGGAGCAATTGTTCAGAGGTTAATGCTGCTGGAATGTCTGGAGCAGCAGTTGACGATGCTGTCATCAGGCTTGCAGCATTCCCAGGAGTAGCAGGACTCCAGGCACAACAAGGTCTGATGAGACTCAGCAGAACTTTGGTGACTGTAAATTAGAGACCTTGTTGCTCACTTTGTAAGTATAGCTTCCATGGCACTGCCTAAAGTTGAACACAGAGTAGTAAGTAATTTATGTTTAACAGACTCATAAATTGAGTTTGTTGAGAGCGGGTTGTGTATTAGACACAGGATCATGTTAGAAAGGGTCCTTGGCTTTTGGCTTGAGCTGTTTTTGATTGACTCAGCTGTCTCATGAAACTTTACCTGAAGTGTCATGAGGAAGAGAAGAAATTTGTTCAATCTCTGAGGATATGTGACTGCTTTAAGGACAATCTAAGGAAATGGACTGGCTGTTCTCGGGATCCTGAGGAGTATAATGCTTCTTTGCACTTCAACCCAAATATCTTCATTAAGAGGAGCTGAAAAATCTTGCTAAGTAAAACTTCAGACATGACTAGGTGCTTTGCCCTGTTGGGAAAAATGTAAAATACTGTAAAAGACTTGTAACTTGTTGAGGGTGCCAGGTAGTCTGAACATCTTCTGTTGCTGTTCTGGAGAGGCTTTTTGTTATCTTATGGATTCACACCTGAGCTGACAGTCTTCGATGTGGTGAAGAAGATATTTTTGTGAAATAAGTTACTGTCTGAGTTTGCACAGTTACTTTTTTTTCCCCCATTCAAAGGTATAAAAAATACTGTCTTTACTAGGCCCATATGTGGGTAAGAGACCTGCTCATTTTAGGGTGGTATGAGGCAGAAGGTCCTCTTAAGGCTTTTAAGGTTCTCTTATTCACATCAAACCAAAAAAATGCCTCCTCAGTTTATGTTCATGATCATCATGGCCCATACTAATATCTGTTTTTGTATTAAAAATGTAGTCATTGATTGCAACAGAGCAGGAACCAAGTAAATGCAACCCAAATACCTAATCTTCACTTAACAAATTTATGTTTTGATGCTTGTTGGGACAGTCTCAAGCATGTCTGCAAGTTCACTTCTCTTTCTTCTTCTGGCATTTGTTTCTGCTCTCAAAAGCATTAACTCTCATATTAATAGWSRSATGTTTTAGAATGGTGGTTCTGATGTAGTGCTGTACAGAATACTTGTCTGTACAGTTAAGAAAACCAAATATATTGTCATTAGGCTTAAATTAGCTGTGCAGGTGTTTCTGAAAAATATCAAGCCTACAAATCAGGGAGGGGAAGATTTGAAGATGATAGGACTGTGAGTTGTGAGACTGTGAGTTTGCAGACAAAAACAACTTGGATCTGTGTTTTTSATTCTCTGTTTTAGAAGGTATGTGGAAAGGTTGCTCAGGATAAAAATGCTTGAATTTAACACCTCGAGCGAATGAGATCTTCATGTAAATTGAGAGCAATGATTATGATATTGCCACGTTTTTTCCCTAATCTTTTTTTTTTTGGTAGTAATGTGGAAGAAACTTGGTAAAACTTGTGCTTGTTTGTTAAGAAGACAGTCGTAAAGATCCCTTATTTTAGAGAAAACTTAGAATTTTATATGTGCAGATTGTACATCATTCCAAGATTTACATATATATATATATAGTCTCAATATGTGACCACATTTGTGATAAAAAGCTTTTCCATCCACTTACAAAGTATTGCCTCTTTTTGTTAAAGAGGGGATCTTGTGGACAAATAAAGAAAATTCAAAATATTGCCAAGAAAAATCTAAGAARAATAAAGCATAAATTTCGTGTTTTAGCTGGCACTCCCTTATAATATTGTCTGTGTTTTAGAATTGCTTCAGATAATCTGCTTGTCTGCCTTAAGGCTCAGTATAAATTGACTATTAATTTGGAAGGGTAGAATACCTCTGTTTTCTGTTCCTGATATTTCTCTGTATTTTCTAGGCACAGGAGGTGCCTTCACTTTTCATTTTTCTTAGCCCAAGTGAAATTCTTCCTTTTGAGATTAATGTAGACCCCAGACTGCTCAAAGTATTTAAAAATACTAGATTTTCCCATTAATTTAGAGCATTTGAGTTGGCTTCCAGGAGTGTAGTTGTAAGTTGAAGAGGTTTCCTTAATAGTCAGTTTAGGTCTGCTTTGGGGTAAAAGGTGTAGGAGGAGAAGCTGCCAGGTACAGGCACCTTTTCAGTAGTAAGTTTTTTGCCAGATGTTAGCTTAATKTWGATAAAATCAGGGTGCATTTTCTAGACTAACAAGAAACAATACAAAACATTGACTTTTATATGCTTGTGTATTTTTTGGTATGTATGTTTACTTCTAATGTATTAAATAAATCATTATTAATTTCAGAGTTACTTGATATTACTTGATTACTTGATATAATCAAAATTAATTTGCCTCTTTCCTAACATTCCTGCATTACTTATTGTGAGTCTCARTGTAAGCATATAACAAGGTAATATAGAGTGTGTTCTTTATTGAGATTAAAGTTAGTGGCTTATTGGGGTTTTTATATATTTTGTTCTCCAATTGTCTTTCAGAATGATTGACTGGCTCTCCTGGCCTCTGGCTCAGCATGTGGAAACATGGGTGATTGCACTGCTGAAAGGATTGGCTGCAGTCCAGAAATTTACCATTCTCATTGATGTTACTCTGCTGAAGATCGAATTGGTATGTTGGAAAAGAGCATTCAAAACTGAGGGAGAGAGAAAGGAATTGCTAACAGCTATGCAATTGAGTACCATCTTTTTTATTGCCACTGTAGTATCTTCTTACTCCCAAATATGATGTAAATGTATTTCTAGCTTTCACTTGCATGCAATAATTTTGTCTGTTTCAAATGATTGTGTGTTTGAAGATTTGTTTTCTATGTTTACTGAAATTTTACTTTGCAGATTTACTGAAATAAATGTGGGTTTTTTTAGGTCTTTAATCGCCTTTGGTTTCCCCTAGTGAGGCCTGGTGCCCTTGCTGTCCTTTCCCACATGTTACTTAGTTTCCAGCATTCTCCAGAAGCTTTTCATTTGGTGAGTTACTAAATAACTGTTTTTCAGTGCTTTGAAATGTCACTCGCTGTGTGATTTCTGAAATGGATGTAAAGAGCTACACAATTGATGTGCTTGGATTTTGTCTGTTGGAAGGTCCTAGAATCAGATTTCTGTGGTCACAGACTACTGAGCTTTTTCGCTTCCAGATTCAACCACTTCATATATAACTGGAAGCAAGCATTGTCCTTCCTTGTTTGTACCTATTTCTAACAGTAGGATCTGGGCACCACATTTTCACTGCATGCTTCTAGAAATCAGTTTTCTGTCATGTGAAATTGGCTGATAAAGTTGGGCTGCAAGTAGCTTTTCAAGGCCAGCTGTTTGGGGAAAAACAGATAACCAGCTATCTGCTGCACCTAACCCAGTCACCCTGAACAGAGACCAAGAAGCACTTCACTTCCAGAAAGTTGTGCTGGCTGGGTCAATGTTCATGGACAAGTTAAAGGACACTATTTTTAATGGCCCCTCATCAAAATTCATTTCATTAGTTAAGGCCATAGATAGGATTGTATGACAGTGACTRTATTAATACAGCAGGGTGTTACCATACTTGGTGTTCAGCTTGAAGTTTAGGAGAAATATGTCTGAGATTTAATTGTAACAGTTGGGCACATTGTTTCTAAGGTGTCCCCAAGGCACTGAAGGGATATCAAACCCTTTGTTTAATGTCAGACTAATGCCTTATGCCTGTTACATTGCTTTTTAATGATAGATGTGGGAAGTTTCTCTGTCCTCTCTCCACTGCCCTAATCTTGGCCTARGATAGAAATTTGAGTCACAAYTGAAAGAGSCAAGTAGCTTTGAATGTKCTCAAAACATAAATATTTAATATATTCACTGTCTTGCTTTTCTTCTTCTTTCCTGAGAGAGACAAAAGATTAGAAAAATGTAAAATATGAGATAGCGTATTCTAGAAAGAGGAATTTGATTTAACAAAGTAAATTTCTATTGGAGGCTGTGTGCTGTACTGCATAAATACTTCCCTTCYGGATTTCATGTCCATTTTAAACAATTTTCTTCACTATCACTTTTGTGCTACTACTATAATTTTGTATTCTATAATATTTTTTATTTAAAGTGTTTGTTTACTTTTTTACAATGAATGGCCTGATTGTAAAATGGTTGAATGGACATTTGATAAATAGAAATAAATTTACTTGTAATGCATCTGAGATTTCCTTCCCCCTCTTTACACTTGAGCATCGTTAGCATAAGTTAGTTGTATATTTTTATAGAAGAAGCAGTCTTGCACTTACGATGTAGAACTTACGATCAAAAATCTACTGATGTATGAAATTTGAATGCAACCTCAAGCCAGAAGTGGTAATTCTGTGTGTATTCAAAGTGTGACTTTCAGTATTATCCAGCCTGCAGCATTTGACTCTGTTTGACAGAACTGAAAATCTATACTTTTTCTRTTCTTCCCATGTGCTTTGTGTGTGCAGAATTATTGTATCTCAGAACTACTTATACAAATATGCTTCTTGGAGCTCAGTAGTTGCTTTCTCATTGCTATGTACCCACATTTATAAAATGGAAGATGGAGTTTTTTTATTGCAATAGTTTTCATTACTGACTTGTGGTTCAGAGAAGACTTCATCTTCTGTTTTTATTTTCAAACAATGGATATCTTGCTTAGTGAAGAACGGGGTTTGTTTATCAGACATAAAAATGTCTTTTATACTCACAGAGTAACCAATATTTGAAAAAGTGGCAAATCAGTATTTTGCACCTGGCCCCTTTTACTTTGGCGTTTTGAGCTATATGGTTCTTGTAACTGGTGTACTTTCCTCAAATTCCTATATTCTTTTAATTCCTTTTCTGTATTYCATATCTTTAGCTTAAAATTGTTTGATAGTAATTACTGTTGAGTAATTATTCTATCAGCTTCTTTCACAGTTTATCTGTTTTGATCACTTGGAAGCTGRCAAAGGCTTCTGAAATACTTTGGTTCACAATGAGAAATCTCTACTCTTTGGGAATTCCTTTGAAGTACATTTTTTACTTGATGTCTTAAGACTAATGTCTCATGCATTTATACATAGAGAGTCGKGCTGAAGAAGAGGAAGGAGAGAAGTAAACATTTCTGATTCTAAATTCTGACCCAATTTAAAATAGTCCTGAATCTGAACTAAGCCTCAAATAGATGACTTTSGGATCATAGTAAATGACATGGTCGTGGTTAATGGAGCTGAACTCCCTCACTAGGTGGAGCTGTGAGCCAGTTTCGTTCTTGTAGGAAAAACAGGAATGTGTTCATTGGCTTGTGATTMTGAGAATTAGATTCTGTTGAAGGAAAATTGAGAGGTTTATTTTAAAAACCRTATCAGTGAAATTAGAACAGGATGCTAAGCTGTAAGTGGCGGCACAAAAGCAAAATGTTTGATGAGTATTTCTGGACCCTTGGCTATTTAAAAGCTTAACTTGCACCTTCTAAGTTCCTGAAGTTCCAAAATTTGCTATTTGAGCTAAAGAGACCTTTCAATAATTAATTGTGCTCTTGAGAACTTTGATGTGTAAAGAATAATGAATGCTTTTCAGGTCACTGTTTTTCAATCACTTCTTACTTAATAACAAAAGATCTCCTGTTATTTGGCAAGTATAAACCAATGAAGTTGAATGAAGTTGTTTGTAGAAGTAAAACATAATGAGAAAATGCAGTTAACACCTTTTTGTTTGTTTCTTTGTTTTCCCATTCAGATTGTCCCACACGTGGTCAGTTTGGTTCACTCCTTCAAAAGAGATGGCTTGCCTTCCAGTACAGCCTTTTTGATGCAGTTGTCTGAGTTGATACACTGTATGATGTATCATTATTCAGGATTTCCAGAGCTCTATGAACCCATTCTGGAAGCTATTAAGGTACATTAGGAAAGTTAAGAGGGTGGAGTGTTTTTCTGTTTTCCCAGATACGAAGCTGTAGTTCCACAGGTCTAAATTCTTTWGAGCTTCCACGTGGAGAAAAGAGCTAAAAACTCTCATAATCACATGTCAATCCTAACTGTATTTGAAATATAAAATAAATATAAAGCATTGAATGAGAAGGTTTGGGAGAGGGGTGGGAACAAGGGCRGGGGGGCTGGGCTGTTGTGTCTCCTAGGCTATCAGGGACTGCAGCAAGACCTTGAAGGAGAGGGGAAGACACAATACTGTTGAATGGCAGGACCTATTACAGAAACAAATACAAAAACCTATTAAGTGTGTTAAATGTTTCTCTTGTAGGATATGCCCAAACCCAGTGAAGAGAAGATTAAGTTGATTCTCARTCAGAGTGCCTGGACTTCTCAAGCCAGTTCTTTGCCATCTTGTTTATCTAGACTTTCWGGAAAATCTGAAACTGGGAAGACAGGCCTAATAAATCTGGGAAATACTTGCTACATGAACAGTGTTATTCAGGCACTTTTTATGGCTACAGAGTAAGTGCTTCTTAATAGCTCTTTTCATTGCAAATTAATTCTTGCMGTTACTGCATTCTTGATTTTCACAGAATAGTACCATGTCCTGGGATGTCCTGGGATCTCTCAGCTTACTAGAACTGAGGGGTGTTTTTTGCATTCAGTTACTGATATGCTTTAAAGTCCTGCTCTGGAAACTGCAATTTTAGYCATTAAAAACCCTGATCCTTCTGCACAGTATCAAAAGATAAGACCTTTTTCCCTCCCCGTCCTTGCTCACTGCATATTGTAAAATTTTTTGGTGATGTTTTTGTTATAATCAGGAAGTTATTAAAAAATGTGTGTCTGTAGCTCATTCCTACACATTTAAATATTTCGAGAGAGAGGTGTTTTGCAGTGTGAGTTCTTAGGGTAATTTTGTACCTGYGCTAGATCAGAATCCCAGTATTAAAGGGAAGTGTTAAATGTTTTGCTTCCTTTCAATTTGAAGTAATTATCTGAGCTGCAATGATAGTTGCATTGTTAGAAGTCTAGCAAGGAAACTGATGTCTGTCTTTTTYGTTTCAGTTTTAGAAGACATGTTTTGTCTTTGAATCTAAATGGCTGTAATTCCCTAATGAGAAAATTACAGCATCTTTTTGCATTTTTGGCCCATACCCAGGTATGTCAATTTATTTCATCTGCTTTTCTCTAAGTCTAGATCTATATACCAAAATTAAGAAACAAACAAGATGCCAAGGAAGTTCTCTTGAGTSTATCAAGTATAAATATTATAGTTTTGTATGGGAGCAAGTCTGCCTTCAAATGCTCAGATGTTGTGGATGGACTTTGGGAATATACATTTCTCTTAAGTGGAAGATGTTGGCATTTTGTTGTTTTTATAGATAGGCAGTTGTAGGTTTTCTTTGAGAAGCAAGAATGACAAAAAGTCAAATAAGATCTGAGTTGATATATACGCTGATTTTATTTATCTTTCTAGGGTAAACGTAACTTCAGTGATTTTTACACTAAATTTTATTGTCATTCCAAGTCTAATGTGAACATTATTAGCTGTTCATAACATTCTGCTATAGTGCTAGAAAGACACAARACACTTCTGTTCTGTGTGAATAATAGCAGTAAACTCATGAAGGGGATGAGGCTGGATCAGCTTCAAAATAAATGGGTACTTATGAAGTACTGGTGTTCTGAAGAAAGWAAACAGGTTTTTAAACTCACCAGCAAGAACAGTAGCTCCTATTATACATAATACCTCGCTTGCACTCACTAAACGTTAATGTTTGCCAGCAGGATAAACTATTTTAATCTCTGTTTTAGAGGTGATTAGTGCAAAATTAATGGCTCTCCCTTCATTTGATTAAGTTGTTTAAATGTTTGTGTACCATGTGTTTCATTTAGCTACTCTTGGATAATGTAGTCCAAAGTTCAGTTGTTAATATTAAAATAACAAACCCAATTTGTTAAGTAGTTCTTATGTAACCTTGTTTGTCTTTATCTCACATGAACAGAGGGAGGCATATGCTCCTAGAATTTTCTTTGAAGCTTCCAGACCACCATGGTTCACCCCTCGATCCCAGCAGGATTGCTCAGAGTATCTCAGATTCCTGCTAGACAGGTATAGTTATTGTGCCATTAATGGGAATGAATCTACAGTCTTACTAAATAATACTGAACTCTTAGGAGCAGTTGTGTAAGAGTGCTTCAGTGGGGATCAGGAATTTTCAGTCTCATTCTTGTCTTGCTCTGGTTTCCTGTAGGCTCTATGAACTACTTTTCTTCATGGGTTTAATCTGTGGTAAAGTYTGGATGCCATCTTGAATCCACATAATTGAAAACAGGTTATGGTGGTAACAATGTGCCACTTTTACAAATCTAGACATGGGTGTTATGTTYGAGTCGTGGTCCTGTTGTTAAATTAATGTGGTTGCTGAAAGCAGTTTAGCTGTGCTTCTGGAATTTCATGTTGGTGGAGACAGCTGTATTTCATACAGGGCACATAAGTCACAAAGAGATGTACATGCCTTTATAACCAGCTTAGTAAACAAGTAAATTAACTGTGGCAGAGATAAAGCAGTAATACCTACAATTATTAATTACCCTCTTTATTTTTGGCTTGCTGASATGAGGCTTAAGCAATATTACTTTGATGCATTCCACTTCTGGAGAAGTTTATCTCAGTAGTGAAATAGTGTTCTCTTATTTTTCCCCAATGTCTTTCGTTTCATTTTTAGTTTGGATTTTTTTGTTGTAGTTTCTTAATTTTCCTGGCTGCAGAATTCTGACCTTTTCTTTGGAAATAGTCTGGCAGTTGATAAATAGTTACTTATTCTCTTACAAAATCTGACATACATGGCCAGTCAACTCAAGAGCTGRTTTATTAAGACAGTGGTAAATAATAAAAGCATTGTTAGGTTTTTTAATACTTGCCAGTTCTTTTAATATATCCATTGTGCTGTGTTACATATAATGAGACCCACAATAAATGCATTTGTGCCTCTTGTATTCTGTTTTGGATAGCATAGACCTTTATGGTTCAGCTTGCTTCGTATAAAAAATAACRAACAGATTTTTTGGTGTAAGATACTTTTAGCCACTTAACCATCTATATTTTTTAGCTCTGCTAGAAAATTGAAATAGTGTGGCAATATTTGGAAAATAGCATAGTTATTTGGATTTATTTTTATTTGTCCTCAGGTTGCATGAAGAAGAGAGAACTTTGAAAGCATTGTCTTCTGCCAAGAATTCTGAAAGTATAATGAATGAAGAATCCCAGGCACAAGAAGCTGTCCATAAAACACAAGTATTTGCTGAAGCACCTTGTAAAGGAAGTGAAGAAAGAACTCTGATAGAGAAGATGTTTGGAGGAAAATTGAAGACTAACATATGCTGTTTGAACTGCAAAAGTATGTCTCAAAAGGAAGAAGCTTTCACAGATCTCTCTTTGGCTTTCTGTCCTCCAACTTCCTTAGAGAATGTTGACCCAAAATGTATGGAACATTCTGAAGTGAAAGATGACTACATGGTGCAAAGCAACACTTTAGCAACCAGTCCTGCTGCAGAAACACCTGTCAACAATTTGGAAGTAAATCATGGATGTGACACTATAATGAATGAAGGAACCATAGAAGATTTTTCTAGTGAGCCAAACTCTGAGAATACCACAATTTCTGAACTCAAAGTTCAAAATAATGGGGATATGTCTCAGAGTCTAGTAGGTAAAAATACCCTGTCAGTTACAGACTTACTCAATTATTTTCTGGCACCTGAAATCCTTAGTGGAGATAATAAGTATTATTGTGAAAAGTGTGCCTCTCTACAGAATGCTGAAAAAACTATGCAAATCATTGAGGAACCTGAATACCTCATTCTCACTCTTTTGAGATTTTCATATGATCCAAAGTGTCACATAAGGCGCAAAATCTTGGACAATGTTTCTTTACCACTTGTTTTGGAACTGCCAGTGAAAAGAGCAACAAGCCCTTTAGCTGTAGTTTCAGGAGGCTGGTCTGTTGGTGTGGAGATTCCTGATACTGGAGAAAACCTTGCTAAAAAACTGAAGCCCTCAGGTGCGGATGAAGTGACCTGCCCACARTTGGTGCCCTATGTGTTAAGCTCTGTGGTGGTGCATTCTGGTGTATCCTCTGAAAGTGGACATTATTATTCATATGCTAGAAATGTTACTGGGTCAGGGCCTTCAGGGCTCTGCCACCAGTCTACAGCTCTTTCTTTAGTTTCTCCTCAGGATAAGTTGTTGACAGAGGAGAGTCCTTGTACTGTTGTAGAAAATGAGCTGGACGCTGAGATGCCAAGGGAATGGTTTCTGTTCAATGACAGCAGAGTGACATTTACCTCATTTCAGTCAGTCCAGAAAATCACCAGTAGATTTCCAAAGGACACTGCTTACGTTCTGTTTTACAAAAARCAAAACAGCACCTGCGGCTTCAACACCAATCCGGCAAATGGACTCTGGGTAAATGGAGACCCTCCTCTACAAAAAGACCTCATGGATGCAATTACAAAAGATAACAAACTGTACTTGCAGGTAAGATGGAAATTTTGTGTGAAGGGTGTCTCCTTAAGCCTCACAAGAGGCAGTCTAAAAGAAAGAACAAGGTAGCTTTTAAATGTTCTGGTATATTAACCTTATAAATCACTGGCTTCCATCTTGGTCTTGCTGGACAGGTTTTGTAGAAGGTTGTCACTGTTAGATGGGAAATRTCAAGGAAAATGGCATAAACTCGTTTCAGCTTAAACTTTTAGTGGAGATGCCTGTATAGGTTGTTAAACGGCTTGCAATTCCAGACAGGAGAGGCTTCAAACTGTTCAAACTTTCATTGCCTTTACGAAATTACAAGAGTGGCTTAAGCATACTKTAAAATTTCTACATGGTGTTCTTACTAATGCATTTTGATTTGTAGTGAAGTTTTATTTACAAAACTGTGTTTACCCAAATGCTGGAACAACTGAAATGATGACCAGATGTGTGTGACAGGATTCTGTTTTCCCTTTGCTGCCTMTGCTGTATCCTCTGTGGGACCAGCACTGCCAGCAGGACACTCCCTGTGGTCTGAGAATCTCACCTAGCTGTGGCAGCCTTTCTGTTTGCTGTTAGAAAAAGAGTGTTCTCCAAACTTCAGTATGTTTTTCTTTGAGCATTGCTGCTATTTTTGGATGTTCTAGGAGCAAAAGTGTGTTTTACTGTGTGCTCTTTGATGGGTTAAGCTGTTCTGTAAGGGTTATAGGCCAACTCTAATTAGAAGAACTAGGTAAATTTAACTTAAAAAAAAAATGAGCTAAATCTCACCGTGGAAAATCTGCTGCAGGTATTTTRCAACCGTGAACAGAACTGAGAGCTTAAATTGCAACTCTGTTGCTATTTTCAAGCTGCGTGGTTAAAAAATTTATGTCCTGTCTGTCTTTGGTTATGTGCCATRGYTCCTCTGGGCTTTCCTTTGGCTTCTGTAGCAGCAATCTCTGATCACAGAATCACAGAAGAGCTTGGATTGAAAGGGAYTTTTAAAGATCATGTTGTCCAGCCCCCTGCAATGAGATCTTCAACTAGACCAGGTTACTCAAAGTCCCATCCTGCCTGGCCCTGAATGTTTCCAGGGATGGGGCAKTTACCACCTCTCTGAGCAACCTGTTCCACTTCTTCACCATCCTCATAAAGAATTCATTCCTTRTATCTAGTCTAATTCTCTTTTAGTTGAAAACCATTACTCCTTGTCCTATGTGGTGGAATTTTTCTTTTTTAATTGTAATCTCCTCAAAATGAAAAATACTTTCCAAGCTTATAATTTTTACTTGCTTTTTAGGGTTTTTTGCTTGTTTGTTTTTAGATCTTTTACTTAACTTTCACCTTGGGATTCTTCAGTATTGGCTTTCTTTGAAGTGTTTTACTAATSTCAGGATTGCTGAGCTCCTGTCCTTTTCTCATTTTAATTGAGGCTCATTACAAGCGATCAGTTACTGTTTTTGTGAAATTAATGCTAATAGGGTGGTTCAATGAATTACATTATTCTAATTTTAGGATGCYATATTGGATTGTTGGTTCAGAGTTCTAAACTAGTGTTTTCCAGCTAAGTTAAGAATGTATTTTTCTGTCCTGAGAATGCCTTTACTTTTATAGAAGATGTGTTAAAAAAAACATCTCTATCTTACTGCTTTTGTTTTGCTATTGCATATCAATTTTCCACATGGTAAACTAAGATGTTTTCACTTTAAATAACTAAACCTGGGTAGCTCCTGCTCCATTTAAAACAAATTTTAAAACCCATTCTGGGAACAAGTGGAAAGCAAGAGGGGATGTTCTGCATTATTCTYAGTCCAAATAACTGGATTTACTATCAAGTTTTACTTACTGATTTGTTGGGATAAATATAATTAGTCTGAAAACATTCAATATTTTTAGAAATAAGGTGATTGCTTGTAAAAATGCCAATGCTAAACAGTTTGGTATTGTAGTTTTTCAACTAAATAAGCCGTTTATGCAAGATCTGCTATTTTAATCAAGATTTGTGGTTGATTTCTGGTACTAGAAGTGAATTTTTAATAGTTCCTTCTTATTCCTTGTAAATTTACTTAGTATTTGGTATGTCATACGGTTAGCCAGATGAATCCACATATTCCTGGAGATAGCATAATACTGTCTTCAAGAATATGGCCAGTGCATCTGTGTAGAATGTCCTGCAAATATCTTATATAGGTTGGAAAGGAGTATGCATTTCAGTCCTTAGTAGTGTACAACAGTTTCAAACGTAGGCTGGTTTTTTTGAAGAAGGCAAAGTAATTTAAATTTGCAAGGACTGTTTTTAGCACCTGTGAACATACATGGACAAGACTTAAGTTTAGTGCTTTTGTGGTCATATAATACAGTCAGGAAGAATTGAAGGCGTCTGAAACAGAGTTTTAGGAACTATAGCAAAGTTTGCTCCCATTGCCTCTGGGGGAGGTGTGTGGTGATGAAATGTCGTGTGAAGGAGGCCATTGGTATGAGCCTTAGCACTGCAATRCTTCAGTTTGTTTCCAGGTCCACTGTCTTTTTCCTGTTGGTCTTCCAGAGCCCAACACCTGCCTTCTGTCCCCCCATTTTTGAATCTCTTGGCCATTTTGAGAAAGATAGACTAAAAATTGCTGCAGGGTTTATTGAAATGGTTGGCCAGAGACAAAACAGTGCATGGTGTGTGTAATGAGGGGATAGCCTGTGCTCACCCACTTCTTAAGAAGCCTCAGGAACATTCAGCTGAAAAAGCAGCTGGTGGGAGGCAGGGCTTTCTCGTTCCTTCCACTTGTGTAGGTACATTTTCCAGCAGTTGACTCTGATTTTTATGAAGTGCTTGAGAGTTGCAGAGACTTMCTAATATTCTAACAGTTAGCATAGCAATAATACTTGAAATCTGAAAAGCTTCAGTGAATAGAAACTAGATAGCTTGTCCATCTTTTGGCCTTTTATCTGAGTATGTTGTTACGCTATGAAGTCAATTCAATGAAATGAAAATGTGTCTTTAAAGTAATTAACATTGATTTAAAGGTTTTGCCTTTTGATTTTGCAACCAAGAACAAGGGCATTTCAAACTTGCTATGATGAAAATTCATATGAAGCATGTATTAAAACCGGTTTTGTTTGCTTTTGTTCAGCAGCCTCATTTTTTAGCTAGCATCCCATAGTTTAGCATCCCATGTTGCTATAATTCATGAGTTAGCATGAACTCAGATGGATTTAAGTTTCACTTATGCTTACTGACAGTCAGCTACATTGTACACATTAGATTGGCTGTGGATATTCAACTTGAAAGTTCAGCAGAACTGTTCACTAGAAATTAGTGATGCTGCTTTAAAAGCTGTTTCAAGGGCATGAGGTTGTGCGTTGGTTTGGGGTTTTTTAATTGTCTTTATTCTTTCATTTCAGGAGCAAGAGCTTAGTGCTCGAACACAAGCACTTCAAGCTGCCTCAGCCTCTTGCTCTTTCCGACCCAATGGATTTGATGACAACGATCCCCCGGGAAGCTGTGGGCCCACAGGTGGAGGAGGAGGGGGTGGGTTCAGTACCGTCGGTAGATTGGTCTTTTGACTATGAAGACAACCTGGAATACACTGGTTCCAAAGCAGCCCAGTACTGCTGAGGACAAATAAAATACTGAACTCTGTCAGATATTGTACCAAGCTCTGAGACCTGATCCTTGTCCAAAAGCAAATATTGGTGTTTTTTTGGTTATGTTTTATTTGAAATAAATAAGTGCATAATGGAAAAAAACTACCTCTTAAAAGTTCAGTTGCTTTCATAGTAGGATATGCTTGCCCRAAAGACAGAAAATTRAGATTTTTAAGTAGATGCTAATGAYRTTGCATTAAACTGAACAAATGCACKTACATCAGTTTCTCTTRTCYTCATCCACTGAAGGAAGAAAGTTCATTTTTTACTCTGATGGTATTGGTTTATGTGGAAACCCATTTTCAGATAAAGGCTAAACTGCATCTGTAGTCTCTCACCCACTGCTTATTTTCAAATCCAGTACCTTTGTGTATTTTCAGAAATGATGCAATTTGTAATGAAGGCAATAACTTAAATGTGACATACAGTACTTTCCAGGTTAAAAATTATTCMGTTTATTTCCAGTGCAAAAGAAAAGAAAAAAATTATAAATATTTGCTAACTTGTTATCCAAAAAAGTGCATGTTGCATAGGAGCAATGTTTTTAAGTAGAAATTAACTTTGTAGCATTTCTAATTGTTTTGAGGATTTTAAAATTATTTCAGGGAATATATCTGCTGAGTATTGGAAAGGAAGAGATTCTGTATGTGCCTTGCAGTACTGTAACTTAAACCCTCTGAGGCTGCAGAAAATGAGAAAAATGTCTTAGTAGTCAATTATTTTTTGTCAGCATTAGAAATCAAGACATTTATGRAAAGCTTTTAAGTTAACAGAAGTAAAAATCTGTTAGTTTAAAATACAGTAAGTGTTGCCCTTTATTTTTTATTTTTTWAAAAATACATACCTAGTGATCTATAACTTTCATGGTCTGTACTGCTGAGAAAAAACTGGTCATAAAAATGGAGCTTTGTTTGTGAAGTCACAGAAAAACTGGCTTTCTTGATCTTTGCTAAGGATCTTTGCTTATCAGAGTCTTTTGAAGTTTTGCCTTTGGGTTTTGCTGGTAGCAAGAGTTTTCTGGTGAGTTCGGGACTATTGTTTTTTTTTGTTTTTATCTGCAGAATCCCATAATGATTCTGCCTGTGGAGCAGTGTTTGCTTGCTCATTAGGCCAGCAGAGTTGAGGATCCACTCCTTTGAGTCTTGGCAGAAATAAAGACTTTGGTTTTGATGTGCAATGAGGATTACAGAAGTGTAGGACTTACACTGTTGAACCCAGTGATTAATTCTCGAGTAATCTTAGAGTGAAGTGTAAATTTATTTAAAGTAAATTTTGTAATTTTTACAAAATTCTGCACTGTTTTGCTGTGTTTTTATATGCTATTAGGTGGCAAAATATGTCCTTARAAAGCATGCGGACCTGGCAGGTTTTAGCATAATTGTATAAAAATAAACAAATTTCTTAGAAAATGCTTTGAAAAAGTCTAATATAAGTTGAGAGAATTAAATCTTGTTCATATGATTCTAAATATATGGAGTTTAGTCTGAAAGGTAACTTAGCTTGCAGGCTATTTTTATATTATCACTGAAACGATGCTATTTACTCTACTGTAGGTTCAGATGTTATGCTCAAGAAAGCAAGAGGAGCTCAGTTTGATTTTTCTTTTCTTTTTTAAACACTTTCCAAGCTTTCTTGTGACAGTTTGTGATACCTTGGCTTTGACCTACTCTTTTGATTGCTATCTCAGCTGTAGGTCTCTGAACCAGGGGTTCAGCCATGGAAACATGGAATGTTTTGAGACCAGCATGAGATAACGTTCTCATTTTGTTGTACTTGGATGCGGTGTTTTTTGAAAGCTCACTTTGCTTTGAAATTCTGTAACTTTCAGTCTTAAGAAAGTTTTTTATTTTCTTTTAGGCTTCTCTGCCAGTTTGCTCTGGCTTTAAAATAATTTATAAAACAGGTTAATTTGGCTTTTCTCTCCCAGATTGAGGACACACTAAAAAGCTGTCTACTCTTTGCATTACCRTGGGAGTATTTTGTCTCTCTGTATCAATTACTGTTCATTTTAAACTACTAGTAAGTAGAAGCAGGAGCAAGTGGTTTTACTTTATATGAAATAATAATTTTGTAAAGGTCAAGTTTTGGTTTTATGTTCTCACAGTAAAAATACAAATTATGTASCCTAYCTAAAAATAACATGACTTTTRTGTACCTGTTGTACTATATTTATTTAATGAGCWCTTAGAAGGCTTTCTACACCCTTGTTTGCCTGTTTTAAATTAGGTGTTAAATATGGAAAATTTACATGTGAATAATGCAAATCAAGTTGGATCTGTTTAGGTGCAAAGTGATGGATGTCTGAATCTGAAAATAACTTCTTTCTTTCACCTTGYTGACTTCTGTTGATGCAGTTACTTGGGGTTTTACAAGTAGATTTTAAAATTYGGGATACCTGTTTTGTAAGTCTGCTTGCTGACCTGACAACTGTCCTAGGCTGATGAGTCATAGATACCCAACTTAGGAAGTTTCAGTAAACCTAGTGGAAGTGGAGAATTATTTCATGCTTTGAAATGTGCACCTTTTTATTGTTTACAGTAATGGTATTGCATGCCTCTGTCTTCTGGACAGAAGAGAAAATCTCTCTTCTAMGAGAGAAAAATGTGCATATGGTACTTTGATTTCTGTTGCTTGTGAATGAATGGAGCTTTTTGGCTCCATTCTTAATTTGTTTTCTAGGTTGAATCAGTAGAAAGATACAAAATACATAAGATCTTTTCAGAAGCCTAGGGTTTTTTGTTGTTTTCTTTCATGAAAGAGATGTAGTTGTACCAAACTCAAGGGTGATATGTCTTTTTAAATAGTATCTGCTTCTACCAATTCAGACTGATTTGGTCTTTGTTCWACTGGTCTCTGCACTTGTATTAACTTTCTTCTGTGCAGTTAATYTTGTAGTTTTTTCATGTGGAGCATTACAGTGGATTGCTGTGAATGTCACCCCTCTAACAAGTGATTACAATGTCTATGAGCCAGCCCATTTATCCAGGATGAGAAGACACTTCTTTGGATAACTAATCACACTTTTTGCCTAGCTTTTTTTTCCTTTTTTTTTCTTTGTTCCTTTCTCTGGAAAGTTAAATTTCTCTGGAAGTTTAATTTCATGGGTAAGCCTTAATTATTTTTTTTTAATCTATAGCAGTATGTTTGGTCATGGATTCAGAGCACTTTTTTATGTAAGTGACAGACAAAGGGCAGAAGCTCTGTGTGCTGAGTGTTGGAACAAAAGCAAGTGAGTRTAAACTTTCTGTAAATAAAGTTTAGATTAGAAACAAAGTTCCTAATTACTAATTCTGGAACAGCCTTCTGGGCAGAACCTTGCTTTGAAGGAAGAGCCAAGTATGTCTGTGAAAGAAATTAAATGCAAAGTGATGTCTGAATAGTAGGCAACTAGACTTGATAAACCAGAGGTCCCTTCTAGTCCCTTCCTAGAGTTTTGSTCTTTTGTTGGGTTTCCTGTCTTGCCACATCACCAGTTTTGTTTTTGAGGCTCAAAGATTCAAGTGTAAATAAAGGGAAAACTAAGCTGTAACATAACAACAAAGGTTAACTGCTCCATTTTGGGTGGTGTTGGTGTCTTGATATAGGGGAATGAGGCATAAAAATTACCAAATCATGTGGAAGCTAAGAGGAGTTGTGATCCATGTAAATGTGCTCAGTTTCTAACATAAGGCTGATTTCCCTGGGTAACAACCTMCAATGAGATGTAATGGGTTGTCACAGCTAGGTATCCTCAGAAGGCTGTAATCAAATGGAAATTACTGGACATTTTCAAAGGGTGAGCAAATGATCTATGATGTAAATGAGATCAGAATAGACGATCTTCAAGGCTTTCATGTTGGCTACAGCCAGTCATTTTAGGTGTACCTGAATCTGGATTCAGAGCTATGAGTAATATGCTTCTAAATCACAGAGGTGTGGGGTCAAATGTGGCAGAGAACCGAGATGTTGTGGTGCTGTCTGGGTTGTGTCCAACCTGAGCTCTGGCTGTGCTCTGTGTGCCAGGGTGTAGTGTGGCGCTGCCTGACCATACGTGCTTTTGTTTAAAGTACACACACACATCCCCCGTTCACTGGGAATCTGCTTTTGTTTGAATTGAAGTATCCAAATCAAAGGTACAACAACCAAGACTAAGTGAAGCACAGATTAATGTTTTTAAATACAATATGATCCTTCCTTATTTAAAACAGAAAGTTCCCTTCTAAATCTGCGGGATTCTAGATAGGAACGTGGATTCAGGATACACATTTCTTGTTCCTTTTGTTTTTCCAGTGCAGGTAATATTTTTAGGAATCAGGTGTAAAAGGACTTTGATAGACATCTCAAAATAGACAACATGACATTGGTGGGTGGTTCCTCATGAAGTTGGTGTGGGAAGGAGAGACAGTGGCTGGTGAAGGAGAAGAGCTGGTACTGAACAGAAATGAGAAATGCAAAAAGGACAGGATGGCTCTCATCTGATTTAAAAGTTGCACGTGTTTTAATTTCACTGCTGTACCTTTAGTGCAATTCCATCAAAAGATACTTTGTCAACAACGCCTKGTGTTCTCCTAGCCCAATCCTTCAAAAGTTTCCATTGTGTCATTATATCCTTTTATATTTTGAAGGAGAAACATCTCAGTAGGCATATTGAAAATATGCTGCTGAGGAGAGTATTTCAGGTTGATATTAAAAAATGAATTCCACAACAGCATATGTGTTTCTGCAAGCAGCTGTAGTATCATACAGCATCCTTGAGGCCAGTGGTCTCCAAAATTTTTCTGATTGCACACCCTATCAGTAAAAATTCTTACATATGCACCCACTATGTGTATATTTATTAATTTATAATTTATATATGTACTACTATACTAATATATTATGTACATACGCAGGAGTAGAAATTGAAAAAGTATGAGAGAAAAGTGAAATAAAGACTATTTTTAAATTATTTTAAATTTTGTTTGTTAATTCTACAAAATATACTTTCTTCTTGCACCCAAATGGGTTGTTTTGGGGTGCATGCACCTCACTTTGGAGACCACTTCTCTAGGGTATAGTCTTGGAAAGWGTTTTAACTTGATGAAAACAGGTATCAAAATTGATCAGTTTATAATTACAGTTTATTTTACTCTGTGAATATAGACTGTTGTTCCTTAAACTTATGCTGCATGACTCTGTTTTGGATCTCTGTTTATTCAGAGTTCTTATAAAATTTGGTACAAGGGCTGTGAACTGTTTTGCCATTTGTTTTCTTGCAGTGTGTATTAAATGACTAAACGAGAGGTGTCAGCCTTAMGTGGTTGGCAGAAATGCAAGACCATTCCAGTTTGGAGGGGAGGGCATATCCCTTGCCAAACACAGGGATGTGTTAGTATTTGGCTTTAAAGGTTAGTACCATTTTTCAACTGACTTACCCTTTCTCAAGTGTTCTCTAAAGGATTGCATTATTTAGTGCTCAGCTTCTCAGAAGAAAGTTACTTAATCTTCTTGCTGTATCTTTCCTGGTGTTTGTTTTACTGAACTACAGTTGAAACCATTTTTGCAGTATGCCTGTTCTTAAATCTTGTAAGCTGGCATAAATTTTTAATAGTATTTCATATCAGTTTTTAAAAATCAATGGGGCAAAATGAGTGTTTTACTGTACATGTTGGGCTGCATAAAGAAGTCAAAATATATTTTTAAATGCCTCAAAGTAAGTTGAGTGAGTTTCAGTTGCCTGAAAGTAAGTAAATTTTCATGTGTTTGAGGGAATATAAATGTTCTAGTAAAATATAACYATGGTGATTTGGGGTTTTTTAATTGTATATTTTATCTGTAAATCTCAGCTTTAAGGATTCATACAAAAACATGAGAACTCTTAATGGTCCAACTATATCTGGAGAACAAAGTAGCTGGATTTCCTGTGTATTTAAGATGCAGTGTTATGACAGTGTTTCATTTGAGTTGTCTTCTCAATTGGTGATAMTTAAATCTTCAAAGAAGATGAAATGACTTAACTTGTTGAAATAATAAAAGACATCATAGTTGGTTAAAATGCAGCCTTTCTCAATGAGYATGGAAGGTGTGGCACAGAACCATTCAGGCCACCTGTAAATAAAGACATGATTCTCAAAAGCTGTTTTCAACTTTTCTGTATTTTTCCTCAAGTTTCCCCAGACTAAAAGTTGAAAGAAGACTTTTGGGTTTGGCTGTTTTTCTTGGCTACTGGAATAGCTAGGAAACTAAAACAATTAACAGACCAGTCAATARTGTGTGGATTACTGCTGGGTGGTGAATTGCATGAGAGGGAAGGGAAAGGTTTGGGTTGCCCTTAGAATATGTAGTTTGAAGTTGAGTTTCCTTGAGTTGGCTGTCCACAGGTCCCTCTGGCATTAGAAACAGCTGCCTTAATGTGGTCTCTGGATTAAGTTTGGTACTGCACGTGAGGAGAAAATCGTGGGAACCTCCCTTCATCCAAGTCCTATTCAGGCTAATTGAAAAATTATTTTTGACCTCAGCTCTTTCAATTTTGCTTCGATTAAGTAACTCAAATCTGCTAACTGCCAAGGGAAAGAACAGATCAAGCTTTAGCATAATAAAGACCTAATACTACTTTTCTTTTTTTTTTTAAATAAGTGCTTGGCTCCAGTAGGAGCTGCTGGTTGTGTGCTGTGCTTTAAACATCCCAGGTCTGCAAGAGGTGTTTCCTACYGCCAAGACCATGACAGCAGCTATGCAGAATTCCTTGGAGAAGGGAAGTGGCTGCACTATWAACAAGCAACTTAGGTGGATGATTTCATTTGGATTGGTCTGCTGTGTTTTGCATTTAGGGATTTGATGTGAAAGAAGACATGTAAGGATAATCTTTTTTTAAAAGCACTTTCAAAGGTAACTGCAGAAGGATCAGTTCTTGGAGCAGGATTCTAGGCAGCATTAATTTGATCTTGCAGCCTACAAGAGTCGTGCTGCTCACACAGGAGCCTGTGGCTATGGTGGAAGGCATGAATGGAAAGATGAAAATGCACTTAGTCCACTAGGCCTGAAGTGCACCCACTGTTTACAGATCACAGGCTTGTGTGTAGCTGAAGACCATTTCCCTTCTTTGGGGGTATCAAGGAGTGGAGTATTTCTGCAACTTCTCATTTTCTTGGAGCAAATCCAGTGTGGAGTCTGCATCGTGGTCAGTATTTCTCCAGGTATGAGTGCACAGAGTGAGCCAYAAGTCAGGAGGCACTTCAAGCACAAGGTTTGAACTGCTTGTTTGACAGGGCTGCTTTTGAACTTAAGTCAGCTCATCTCCACTTTACTTGGTCTCCTTTGGTGCCAAGGATTTGCTGAGTGGGAAAGATGAACTATGGAGTAGCAGCTCCCATTCCCCAGCTCCCGTTCTGGGAATGCACAAGAATGCTCAACTTCAGAGAGGATCTGATTAAATGAAAACAACCAGAGAGTTTTTGAGAAGGAGAAGCTGGAAAGAAATGTAAGCAAGAACTTCAGAGGGTGTGGGTATGCAAAGCTGTGGATTTCCTACTCTTTTTGGGACCAAAAAGAGTTTACTCTGTTTAAGCAAAATCATGCCAACTTAACGTGTCACATATATATCAGGAAAAAATATGCAGGGAAAAGTACAGCAATCATTTGGTCAAGGTAATTGTGACCTGTTTGTGTTTTCATTATCTCGGCTATAATAATAATGTCATCTCTACACAGCATCTGCATTTTATTTAAGCAATTTTTTTACACAAAACTAAGTACTTTGGGTTTTATCTTTTTAACTTAATCTCCATTGGAAATAGGTGATCAATTTTTTCCAAATAGTTTCCTACTTTGCATACTGTCCCCACTTTTTTGAAGGATCATGCCCAGTTTMTTCCATAAGGAGGTGTGGGTGTGTGTAATAACAATTAGCTTAACTTGATGTGACAAGTGTCTTATTTTRTATTGTAGATAGCCTAGTCCCTGAAACCTCCTTAACCCCAGATTTTTTTTAGAATACATATTATCCTTCAGATCCCTAGGTCCCATCAAGGCTATTCTCTATACCCCGCTCCTACTTTAAGTGCCTTATGGATAACTGAAGGGATGCAGCCAAAAGTCTGCCTGGCTAAGAGAAAGCACGGTATCACAAATTGGGGAAAATTGTCATTTGGTGAGTTTTCTCAGCAGCTCTGTTTAGTAGTGCTTTTAACCCATATTGCCCCATCCACCTGGCAACTTTCTTTCATCTTACTCTCTCCCCTAAACAAATTTGATGGAAATCATACTTAGGAAATGTTTCCTGCTCTGGCTTCAGCAGTATTCTGGTGTTTTTCCTCTTCACATCCACTCTCCCCCTGCTCCTTCTTGTCCCTTGTTGATGGGCTAACCTCTCCAGGATACAGATGTATTCCCTACATGGCATTCGTGTCAGTTCAGGGCTGCACCTGACACTGTTTCTTTCTTGGTTAGCTTCTAAATGCTACAGTGATAAACATAATTCTGAAATGGATCAAACATAGGGTAACAAAAATGCAATCAAAAAATGTAARAGTTAACTATTGCATCTATATAATGAGAAGTGACCTTCTGTAAAGTCTCAGCTCTTCATTTAAAAATTTAGGCAAGYAGCAGTTACAGTAAACTGTTTCTTGTGTCTTCAGCACTTGTAAGAGCTCCTGCTAAGAAATCTGTATGGCCACTGGAGAAAGGGGTAGTGCAGGGGTAGGTTTGCTTCAGGTATTTGTAGGAAGTTGCATTATTAAGAGGTTCTCAGAAAGGCCAATCACTGCTCCTTTTTTATGTGCAGGTTTGTGGTTGCAGGTGCCCAAGCCATTAACCATTCAGTGCCAAATCAGGTATTTTATGTTTGGCTCTGAATAATGTTGAACTCCAGGGCAGCATGAACATTCTGCTGGTGGTGGGGCTTGGTGGTTCAGCATTGGCCGAGGGAACGGTAAATTACAGCTGTCTTCATTCCATGGAGCCATGGGCACAGGTGGTGATGGTGAGGGGTACCGAAACCTTGGCTGAGTTTTGTTCATCTGGGAGTCAGTGAACTGAGTGACACCACTTAGTCTGATTGCCAAGGAGAAGCTTGGCCTGTATTAGCAGGGTATAAACATTAGCAGGGTATAAACAGAAGCAAATTGTTTTGTGACTTCCAAGTCCTTTACTGCTTTTGAGGGCACAGGAATTTCTGAAATTTAATTTCACCATTGTTAGCTGTAAATTAATCTCTGTATATGGATGTAGTATATGAACAG
The DNA here is from genome assembly GCF_030028575.1 of Malurus melanocephalus. Taxonomy (NCBI): domain Eukaryota; kingdom Metazoa; phylum Chordata; class Aves; order Passeriformes; family Maluridae; genus Malurus; species Malurus melanocephalus. Next base: position 817,336 of record NW_026623497.1, on the reverse strand, counting down.
GAAGGAGTATTTCTGACTAAAACTGCCCTGACTCAAATATTCTTGTACGGTCTTGCCTGGTTTTTTTTTTTTTTTTTTTTTNTTTTTTTTTTTTTTTTTCTCTAATTATTCTAGTTCAGAAATCAGAGTTGCAACTTCAGCTGTGTTTTGTTTTCAAGGACTTCTGTACATCCTTTGTTGCATCSTTACATAAGGTTCTAACTTCCTTTACGTGGCATAAGACTATAAATATATTCCAAGCATTACAGTTTAAATGCAAGTAATTTTACTCCACTTACTTATTGAGATCCCTGATGTGCTGTATTAATTTTGGAGTAATTATGTGTTTATCCAGTAGAGAGCACTAATGACGCTGCTATGTATTAKTTGACATTCCCATCCAGTTATTAGGTGTTGTCTCAAAGTTTTGTGCTGTGAAGCACTGGGATGGACTTAGGAATGTAAGGTTGTTTCTAAATCACTGTGTGGCTGAAGCTGTGCTATAAATGGGTTTGGGGGGAAAGAATGTAAAGCAGGAGCCTTCAGGAAATGCAAAACTAACATTTGYCCACAGTTCGGAGGAACAGCAGGGCTGCAGTGTCTTTTTTGCATTAAACAGCTTACAGAAAGCCTTTATTGTGGAAGTGGATCAACATCCCTCTTGGAGCAGCTGGGCTGTCAGGGTAAATGGCTGGGTGCTGGTGCTACGAGTGTCTTAAACATCTCCATGGTATGGTATAATCAAGGCAGTTCCTGCCTCTTTATGTAGCCAGAACCTTATCARCAGTGGCTAAAAAAGCATTTTTATTGATCAGAGCCAAACTGGACATGAGATAGTTTACTGAAGATGGAATTCTAGAGTCCTCCATGGGTGATGCTGCATTAGCAGGAAAGATTTGTGTTTGACATGTCAAATGAAGTTTTTGGCCAGCAGCTTAAAAGTTAAAAGCTCTTTACTCACTTTGTGAGGAAATAAGGAAATAGAAACAGACCCGCTAAAATGTTTTGAAATAAACAAGTGTTTCTCAAAGTTGTGTCTTGAACTGGTGGGTAGCATGGTGAAAGACACTCTGCTCAACTCAGTTAATTTAGCTCACTGAACTGTTACCCTTAAATCTGTAGCATGAAGATGCTGCCTGTAGGAGGAAAAAAGTCTTAATTCTCCCTYAGCATAACAGAAGAATTTTAATAATATGACCAGTGTATATTAATCTTCCTAAATACACAGGCAATCTGAAACAATCATACTGAGAGAAGTGTGACTTGTAGTAATCCATCTCGGTCTCAGATGAATTTAAGAATAAGAGTCTGGAGGCAATGTCTTTCTTTATTAAAATATTTTTAAGGATTTAAGGGGTACAAACCCGACAGCCATGCTATGATACTGAGCATGAACTTGTAGTATTACCTCTAGGCTTATTGCATCAGCTGATGTTTGGTTTGATTGTAGGAGACCACTGTATTACATCAAGAACAACTCCCAATTTTTATCCTTGCTATTTTAGCAGAATCTTCTCTATTAGAATTATTGGGGGGAAAAAAAGTGGAAAAAGTCGAAGCATGAGTAAGATAATGTACTTAAACTATGTAACATTAAAAATAGCATTTCTGTGCTTAAAAGTCAAGCTGATATGGCAAATCTGCTTGCTTGGGGGGAATGTTTCTTGATCAGAGGAATTTCAGTTTTTCTAAGTGAAAACTGGTACTTTTAAGAGTGCAGTCATAGGTGGTGTTGGGAGATACATGAATTTTTGTGTATTGGGTTTTGATAATATGAATGCAGTTAATTAATATAGCTGTTAAAACAGTTAGCTGTTTTCTGCTTTTAATTGAATTTGTCAGTTGCTCTTAAAACCATATGGTAACAATCTGCATTAAAACCCTGGCCTGCCTGAAATTAAATGGGAATCTTGCCATGGACTTCAGCAAGTCCAGGATTTCGCTCTGTTCTTCATCTTGCATGACTATTCAGGGTGTGGCAAATATACTATATTCTGCATCCTAACTTATGTGAGCATTTGCTGAGCAGATGTTAGAGRGCTAAACTTGTTCATTTCAATCCATCTGTCCTGTAGCCAATGAAAAAAATGAGACCAGCTCGGTCTCAGGTGTGATTCTGTTCACTTGGGGTGCTTTGAGTGATTGCAGTTTCTGACAGGTCAGAAATATTTTGCTGGATTTTTGAAATGCGGGCATAAACTGAATAAGGGGTTGGAGTAGGTGACCTCCAGGGGTCCCTTGGAACCCTAACTATTCTGGGATTTATTCCTCCTGCTGTGGTGAGAGAGCTGACCAAGCCAGCCTGCTGTAGTGCCAGAGCTGGGCAGAGGGGGAGCAGAGGAAAGGCTGAAGGACGGGAGGCAGGTGGGTGTGCTGGACTTCCCATTCAGCTGCTGATGGGATGTCTTCCTTCTCCAGATCATCACCTCTCACTAAAGCAGGGCCACCACCTAGGCGTCTGGGATGAGGGAGAGTCCCTTTTTATACATGTAAAGCACTTAAGTTCCCATTTTCCAGGAGAAACATTTGTCTTAAGGTACAAAATAAAATTAGCAATTACTGATTAGCTTTGATTAACAGTAAGAAAAACCTGCCTTGCCGATAATTTTGCTTTGCAACTGCAAAATAACACTGCTTCATGAGTACAATAATGGGGGAAGGGTGTTTGTCAGAACCCCAGTTTACAATGAAGATAAAATAAGAATGCATAACTGGCATATCTTAGCCAGAGCCCACTGTGGGAGTCACTCCCACAGTTATGTCTGCTGCTCGCCAACTCCTACTGAGCCTGGTATTTTCCCATTGCATTGTTTTTACTGATAGTTCMATTCAATAACAATAGGAATCTTTGCAAGGGGGAGAGATTATCGCTCTTTCTAATTGAGTAAAGAAGTGTTAAGTGATTTCTACAGCCGCTGAAGAGTGTGTAGCCTATATGATCAAGCAATCTAAGGATTTGATCTTTTTACTTAAAGCCGTTGGTGAAATTTTATCCCATGTTCAGATATAAAATAAGATCTTTCCTGCTGTGAATCTCTTTTGGGAAGAGCTTTTCCCTCTTGAATGAGGGAGGGAAGCTGCCAGAGATAATTACTAAAATGCCCAGCTCATATCTAAATATGTGTTGTCACAAGATGAAGCTGCACAGTTTGAAGTCACCAAATGTGGAGTGCATTTTTATGAGCAGTAATAGTAAGGAAATRAAGCAGTCAGAATAAGGTAATACCCTTCTTTTCCTCATGTCRTCCCAATGAAGACAAAAGCTGTATAAATATTGTTGCTGCTTAACTGGGAACTCCTGCTATAMTAGCAGAGGACAAAAGCTGAGCTTGATTCCATGCTGGGAAAGAGAGGAATGTGCTTGAGATAACTACTCGCTTGCTCCGAAACATTCCCCCTTTGCAGAGGGATGCTGTCAGCCTCTGGCATTCAGACCCCTTAGACCCCCCTCCACTCTGAGTGTGTGTGYGAGAACCACAACAATAAATGTCTCCATCTGCTTCTGGTTAGGAGTTTTGAGTCTTATCCTATCCTCYGCAGTGGTCCATGCACTTGAGACAGCCAGACGTGATTTCTTCCATTAGCCAGAACCAAGATCACACCCTGAACAGACCCATGTGCTCC